>NC_142932.1:51740096-51787596 GCF_046866305.1 Octopus bimaculoides | reverse complement strand
GCGTGAAAAAGTGCCACACAGTTGAGGGAACCCGTGGAAGAGGTAGGCCCAGGAAGACCTGGGCTGAGGTGGTGAGGCAAGACCTTCGAACATTGGGCCTCACCGAGGCGATGACTACTGACCCAGACCTTTGGAAATGTGCTGTGCGTGAGAAGACCCGGCAAACCAAGTGAGATCGTTGTCAGTGCCCCTGGACTGGCTCTTGTGTGGGTGGCACATAAGATGTACCATCTTGAGCGTGACCGTTGCCAGTACCTCCTGACTGGCCTTTGTAGGGTTTTCGAGCGAGATCGTTGCCAGTGCCCCTGGACTGGCTCTTGTGCGGGTGGCACATAAAAGACACCATTTCGAGTGTGGCCGTTTTCGTGCGGGTGACACGTAAAAGCACCCACTACACTCTCTGAGTGGTTGGCGTTAGGAAGGGCATCCAGCTGTAGAAACTCTGCCAAATTAGATTGGAGCCTGGTGTTGCCATCCGGTTTCACCAGTCCTCAGTCAAATCGTCCAACCCATGCTAGCATGGAAAGCAGACGTTAAACGATGATGATGATGATGATGATGATGATATATATATATATATATATATATATATATATATATATATATATATATATATATATACATATATATATATATATATATATATATATATATATATATACATATATATATATATATATATATATATATATATATACATATATATATATATACATATATATATACATATATATATACATATATATATATATCTATACTATATATAAAACAGAGATGTGTGTGTAATCGCTTATCACGTGAAAACGGCTTCACTATTTACTTCCATACTTGTGATGCAGGAATAATTTGACCTCGGATAAACCTTAGGCTCTTCATTTGATTTTTTTTATTAAGATAAATAATATTGCTTTATATTTAAGATTCACTTCTTTAAAAATGTTCCTCAATGTCAACTTCCGCTAGCCATAGTTTTTTCTTCACTTTAACTTCAATCGTTACTGTTCGCACTAAAAGTTTACTCACATTTACTGATGTCAGTAATTTCATCATTTACTAACAGAAGTACGGTTTTGTGTTGCTGTTTCGTTCACTGAGTGACAAATTTCGTTTCAACATCACTTTCACTTCAATCGTTACTGTTCTCAATAAAAGTTTACGTTTTCAATGGCTAACAAGTTCACATTTACTGATGTCAGTAATTTCATCATTTACTAACAGAAGTACGGTTTTGTGTTTTCCTGTTGCTGAGGTTTTCTTTTTTTCTGGTACCTTCGATACTGGCTCTTTGGTTCACTGAGTGACAAATTTCACTTCAACCTCACTTTAACTTCAATCGTTACTGTTCTCACTAACAGTCTACGTTTTCAATCGCTAACAACTTCACATTTACTGATGTAAGTAATTTCATAATTTACTAACCAGGGTTACGGTTAGGGTTAGTCACAAGTGGTTATGTAAAAGAACAATTCTGGCACCAAGGAATGATTCTGTAGACAAGCTGAATTTAAATTTGTTAACTCAGCTTCCAGGACCTGAATGTTCATACAGATCAGTTAACTCTGTCTATGATCAAGAACAGGCAACGCATTACCCAGTGGAGTTCCTCAATTCACTTCAGCCACCAGGATTTCTACCACACATTCTGATCATGAAAATAGGTGCTCCCATAATGCTATTAAGAAACATTGATGCACCCAGACTCTGCAATAGAACAAGGTTGGTTGTTAAAACAGCCATGCCCCATATGTTGGAAGCAACAATAATTACAGGCAACATGGTGGGTGAGAATGTCTTCATTCCAAGGATACATCTCATTTCAAATGATCTCCTCTTTCAGTTCAAGAGACTGCAGTTTCCGGTCAAACTTAGCTTTGCAATGTCTATCAACAAAGCACAAGGTCAATCTCTAAAGGTGGTGGGATTTAACCTCCTTCAACCTTGCTTCTCACATGGTCAGTTGTATGTTGGATGTTCTAGAGTTGGAGATGAAAATAACCTCTACATTCTCAGTGATAAACATGGCAAGACAGAAAACATAGTATATGAAGAAGCACTTACATGAATAGTATGTACATGTCATATACAAAAGTGTAAGACTATTGAGTGTTAAAGTAAGTATTACTATTACACTTTCACTTTTCGACTGACATGCGTCAAAGTATATCTGTGTATATAACAGTGAAACAATAACGTGGTATATTCGCTGTGTGAATTTTTTTCATTTAAGCCCCATTTTAATTATAGTAAAAGTTTCCAAGTATAGGTGCAGGAGTGGCTGTGTGGAAAGTAGCTTGCTTACCAACCACATGGTTCCGGGTTCAGTCCCACTGCATGGCACCTTGGGCAAGTGTCCTCTACTATAGCCTCGGGCCGACCAAAGCCTTGTGAGTGGATTTGGTAGACGGAAACTGAAAGAAGCCTGTCGTATATATGTGTATGTGTGTGTTTGTGTGTCTGTGTTTGTCCCCCCAACATCGCTTGACAACCGATGCTGGTGTGTTTACGTCCCCGTAACTTAGCGGTTCGGCAAAAGAGACCGATAGAATAAGTACTAGGCTTCCAAAGAATTTGTCCTGGAGTTGATTTGCTTGACTAAAGGTGGTGCTCCAGCATGGCCGCAATCAAATGACTGAAACAAGTAAAAGAGTAAGTACCAATAAGCAACAATTTCATTTCCGGGCAACGCCGGGTGGCTCTGCTAGTATATATATATATATATATATATATATATATATATATATATATATATATATATATTTATTTATTTATTTATGGGTTTCAGCCAAGTGGCTGCAGTCATGCTGGAGCACCACCATGATTTTCTGTCTTTATGCTGTGCTCTCTTCACGTTCCTTGCATGGCTCTTCTCCCCCACCTGATATGGTCCAATCAAGAGTTTTGATGGCACATCTGGTGTATAAGAGAATTTGACATCGCTGCCCTAAACTGCGTCTCATTTCGAGCTATTGGTTCGTTTGGTATCGTGGAGAAGAAAGCGTCGAGTTTTGTCTTGAAGACCTCCGCATCCATGTCTTGCAGGTCCCTCAAATGTTTTGGCAGGGCATTGAAGAGCTGAGGTCCTCTGAAACCGAGGCTGCTGCAGTATCTCGTTCTTATGTGAGATGCAGTGGACGGTACCTTTGGCTCCATGCAGTGGCGACCCGTGCGGGCATTCCTGTAGTACTTGATACCAAAGTTTGGCACCAGTCCTTCCAGTATTTTCCATATGTATATTATTACATATCTCTCCAGCCTTCGCTCCAGGGAGTAGAGACCTAGTGCCTTCAGTCGCTCCCTGTAGTTCATCTGTTGGACTGTGGCGATCTTTTTTGTATAGTGCCGCTGAATTGCCTCGAGTTCTGCTGTCCGCTTGACACTGTGTGGTGACCACAACTGAGAGTAATAGTCTAGGCGGCTCAGAACAAATGTCTTCCATAGAGTCAACATGACTTTTTGATCCCTTGTACGGAATGTCCTCAGTATCCACCCTGCCAGTTGTCTGCACTTTGCTGTCAACTTGACAATGTGCATGTGAAATGATGCATCACTACACATGTTGATGCCCAGATCTCTTACTGTTTGTGGTTCTGGGATTGCAGTACCTCCAGGTCCTGTGTATGCCAGTTGGGAGGCACTTGTGGTCTTGTAGCGCAGTACTTGAAATTTTTTTGCATTGAACTGCATATTATTTTGCTCTGCCCACTCATATATTGTATTTAGGTCATTCTGCAGGCTTACAATATCATCAGGATTCTTTATTGCCTGAGATATCTTTGTGTCATCAGCATAGCTAGTGACAGTGGCTCTCTGAGTGACCGTGGGCATGTCCAGAAGGGCCACTATGAACAGTAGTGGCCCCAGAACAGTTCCTTGTGGAACACCGCTCAATATTTGTGTTTCCCTAGATAGTTCTCCATTGGCTGCAACTGTCTGACTTCTACCATTCAGGAAGTCATGCAGCCACTCTCCTAATTTACCAGCTATGCCAAGGTTTCGCAGCTTGTGACATATCAAGCCATGATCAACTTTGTTAAAGGCTTTTGCAAAGTCGAGATATATCACATCAACATTTGAATGGTCCAGTAAAATGTGCAGATGGAAATGGAAGGTGCAATACATATATATCATCATCATTATCATCATCATTGTCGTTTAATGTCCGTTTTCCATGCTGACATGGGTTGGACAGTTTGACTGAGGACTGGCAAAACAGGAGGCCACACCAGGCTCCAATCTGATCTGGCAGTGTTTCTATAGCTGGATGCCTTTCCTAATGCCAACCATTCCGAGTAGAGAGTGCTTTTTACATGCTACCGGCACGGGAACCAGTCAGGTGGCACTGGCATTGGCCACGTTCACATGGTACATAAATACTTGGCTTCAGATATAAGTCCTGAGGTCAATTTGTTCAACTAAAAACCCTTCAAGGAGGTGCTCCTGCATGGCCATAGTCAAATGACTGAAACAAGTAAAAGAATACGTGTAATAAAGCTTATTATTAGTCCACATTACTCTGCAAGGAGCCTAGGGCTGGTTTCCTGGTTTCTCTGATATATATATTTCTCCCTGGATGGGATGCTCATCTATCACAGGACAACCCATTTTCACCAGCTGAACAGACTAGAGCAACATGAAATGAAGTGTTTTGCTCAAGAACACAACACATCACCCAATCCAGGAATCGTTACCACAATATTACAATCTTGAGTCCAACACTCTAACCACCAAGTCATGTGGCCATGTGCCTCCACAATAAAGCTTATGCTTTATTTAATTTATATTTCCCTTTATTTCTCCTATCTTTATTATATTTAGAATATTATTGATAATGATAATGTTTATATAGAAAATGTAAATGAGTAAGGTGCTAAGGTGATTTAAAATATGATGACCCAATATGCAGAAAATTCAGTTACCTGCCACTGTCTGGTCCCAGTGGCGCTTGATAAGCATATAATGCTCTACTCTTTTATCAAACGGGTCTTGAGTGAAATAAAACAAAACAAAATAAAACTGATATGAATATATATAAAAATAATTTGAAGACTTATTTCTGATTCCATGTAACAGGGAAATAATTCTTTCATTAACATAAAGAATTATGTCCCTTAAAACAAAATAATGCATAATAATAACGAAATCATGAAATACACGATTTTGAGCAAAGATTGGTATATTTTCTCAAGTCTTGAATCAATCAATAACCTGCTAGTGGAATTAGGTAGATGACAACTGTACAGAAGCCCATCAAATGCATCCTCCTCCTCCTCATCATCATCACCACCACCTATCTATCTATCTATCTATCTATCTATCTATCTATCTATCTGTCTATCTACCTGTCTGTCCGTCCGTCCGTCCGTCCGTCCATCTCTCTATCTATCTATCTGCTTGCATTGCTGACATGGTTTGGACAGTTCATCAAAGTGTGATCTTGCATTCACACACACATACACACACACACACACACACACACACACACACACACACATACACACACACACACACACACACACATACACACACACACACACACACACACACAAACACGCATACTCATACACTGAGTGTTTATTTCTGTGCCACAAATACTTGAAAAGTTGTTTCAAGTAAGGAGAACAAAAAGATTCCCTTCTGTCCTGTACCAGTTCTTACTTAAAGTTATGCTCTTCTGGATGGGTAACCTGTGATGTAACTTGTGGAGTGTATATGGCACTCACATATCCCCTTTCTAGCATAGTCTCTATTTTTTAATGTCCTGCTTATCACTGACCACATTACAGAGTGTAATGCATATAGCAAAATATGATAGAACTCAATAATTTTGGTGGTATAAATATTTATTACTTAGGCTCATGTTTGCAGTGTCCAATGTTGTTACTTAGTTTTGTTGTCTGGGATAAAACCTGGCCATGAGAGGTACCTGTATAACTCGTCACTTCTGTCTGAGAATTGTTCGTGTACACACACACACACACACACACACACACACATTATATATAGGTTTCAAATTTTGATACAAGGCTAACATTGACCCCGATGCTCAATTGGTACTTATCTTATTGACCCTGAAAGGATGAAAGGCAAAGTCGACCTTGGTGGAATTTGAACTCAGAATGCAAAGATAGACGAAATGTTTCCCAGTGTGTTAATGATTCTGCTAGCTCACTGCCTTACACATATTATATACAGATTGATAGATAGGTATAGATATATTCATATATATACATACATACATACATATATATATATATGTATGTATGTATATATGTGTATATATATATGTATACATAAATATATGTCCATGTATACATATATGTATATGTATATATATGTGTAAATGAATAAATATATATATATATATATATATATATATTCTTTTACTCTTTTACTTGTTTCAGTCATTTGACTGCGGCCATGCTGGAGCACCACCTTTAGTTGAATCAAATCGACCCCAGGACTTATTCTTTGTAAGCCTAGTACTTATTCTATCGGTCTCTTTTTGCCGAACCGCTAAGTTACGGGGACCTAAGCACACCAGCATCGGTTGTCAAGTGATGTTGGGGGGACAAACACAGATACACAACATATACACACATACATATATATATACATATATACGACGGGCTTCTTTCAGTTTCCGTCTACCAAATCCACTCACAAGGCTGTGGTCGGCCCGAGGCTATAGTAGAAGACACTTGCCCAAGGTGCCACGCAGTGGGACTGAACTCGGAACCATGTGGTTCGTAAGCAAGCTACTTACCACACAGCCACTCCTACGTCTATATATATATATATATACATATATATGTGTACTATCAGAAATACCTTGCATTGCCCGGATTAAAGAGAATAATGAATTTTAAAAACGCTGTCTAGATTACACAGGTCTCAACTGCTGGTTGCTGATACCAACTTTCTACAGTAATAACTCTCCAACCCATGCCAGTATGGAACATTGACATTAAGTGAAATGTTAAAAGAAAGTTTTCAACTCATATATGTATATAAAGTAAATACACGTAATTCAGCTTGTTTCATAACCAAAAAGGTACAGATTATAAACAATGAAAGGCCGATTTTGGTGATTCATTTGGCAAAGGTAGTAGAGAGCCAATCTGATGATAAATCTGACCTTGGATCTTGAAAGTTTGCATGAATCCTTGCTCAGTTAAATCTCTTGTGGCTCCAAATGATGTCATCTGTAGTGCAGCATTGGATTGTCTAATTTTGTTTTAGAAGTGCTTGGAATCTTGGTCAGTTGATGACAACAGTTTCTGCAATGGCTCTGAAGGTTGAGTAATTGCAGGGAGTTTAACCTTTTTCACCACTGCAACACAGTACAGGTGTCTCTCCGGGCCACTTCCTTGCTTTACAATGTATGCACTCAGTTGTCATTGCACCAATGGAAACTCTAGTATCGTCTACATAATGAACTGCTGGAACATAATTGAAAGCTGCTTCATAGAAGTTGATTCTCTGAGCTGTTGCAACTGCTCTTTGTTCTGCAGTGGAGATCCTATTCCTTGTCAGCTGTGCATACCTCTGTTCATTACTTTGAGATGCTCTGGGTTTTGTTGTGCATAGTCTATTCATTTCTGGGTATGCTTCATTTTCTGCAGATGTCTCTCTTTCCCTGAACAGAGACATTCTTTTGGTTGACATTGATTTTATAGACAAATTTGACACTTTCCTTCTAGGCATGGTTATAAACTTATACAGAAAAAAGCTGTTAACAACAGAAAAACACAAAATCATTGCAAAAGTAAATAAGAAATTTTTAGGGAAATTAACTGTGTACAGATTTAAGTGAAATTTTTGAAGTTGCTTCTGTTAGTAAATTATGAACTTACTTTTATCAGTAATTTCCTTAACAAAAAAAACACAAACTGTTGCAAAAGTAAATTAGAAATTTATAGGCAAATTTAACGACGTATATGGTGTGAAGTGAAATTTATGAAGTTACTTCTACTAGTAAATTATGTATGAAATTACTTTTATCAGTAATTGTGAACTTCTTTCTGTCAGTAATTTGCTGTTGTTGTTTGTAAATAGCAATTGAAAACTTACAATGTAAACAATAATGATTGAACTTAAAGTGAAAGCAATAGCGTCTGAAAAATGTAAGTGGAAACAATAGGAAGTGAGTGAGATATAGAGAGAGGGGGAGAGAGAGAGACCTAGCTAATTAGACAAATAAGATAGATATCAATAGATAGATAAAATATAGACAGATAGATACAGAGAGATAGATAGATATAGAGACAGAGGTGGGTAGAAAGATATTTTAAGAGTCTAAAACCATCTCTGGAACATAAGTAACACATATTCCCAGTTTGGAGAAAATCAGTTGAAAAATATGGCCATTATGGTCTTTTACGCACACACACACACACACACAGAGAACAGGATTTACATTATATATATAAATATATATATATATATATATATATATATATGTATATATATATATATATATATGCATATATGTGTGTGTGTGTATGTACGTGTGTATATATATATATATATGTGCGTGTGTGTGTGTGTGTGTGTGTGTATGTATATATATATATATATGTGTGTATATATATTTGTGTATATATATATGTGGTCCATGTATAAATATATATATATATATATATACATGAACCACATATTTTCTCTCTCCATTTTTTCATCTTATACTTTTTTGCCAAAGAGCATGGGCCCACAATGTTAAAGACTTTCCCCCACCCCACCCCCAAGTGTCAAACTAATATAACTACTTGTTGTTCCTTCACCTGTCTTCGTCTTTTGTTTTCTGCACATTTGAACTATACATGTATATATGCATACATACGTACATTACATATATACACATGACTGTGTGTTTGTGTGTGCACGTGTGTGCGTGCATGCGTGTGCATGCATGTGTGTGTGTGTTTGTGTTTGTGTGTGTTTGTGTTTGTGTGTGTTTGTGTGTGTGTGTGTGTTTGCTTGAAAACTGGTGTTCACTTATTTATGATCCTGAAACTTAGTGGACCAGTAAAAAGGGACTAATAGCTTGAAATAATTACTAGGTTAATTTGATGAAGTAAATTTTTCAGAGGAGCCCCTCACCTTCCCCCAGCATAGCAACGACCAAAACAACAGTTCAATGACTGAAACTCTCTTTACTCTTTTACTTGTTTCAGTCAATTGACTGCGGCCATGCTGGAGCACCGCCTTTAGTCAAGAAAAAGGACCCCAAGACTTATTCTTTGTAAGCCTAGTACTTATTCTATCGGTCTTTTTTTTGCCGAACCGCTAAGTTACAGGGACGTAAACACATCAGCATTGGTGGGGGGACAAACACAGACACACAAACACACATACATACATATATATATATATACATATATACGACAGGCTTCTTTCAGTTTCCGTCTACCAAATCCACTCACAAGGCTTTGGTCGGCCTGAGGCTATAGTACAAGACACTTGCCCAAGGTGCCACGCAGTGGGACTGAACCCGAAACCATGTGGTTGGTAAGCAAGCTACTTACCACACAGCCACTCCTGCACCTATATACAAGTAACAAAATTTTAAAAAAAACAATAAAAGTATGTGTAGAAGAATGAAAGTGAGAAAATTGTAACTTACCAAGTATTACACATTCTGACCCACTGGTGCTACCTTTCCCTTTTGTTGTGTTACCTTGTCTGCAAGCTTCACACTGGAACATTCCAGGCTGGTCTTGATAGAAACCAACACTACATTGTGTACATTTAGATGTGGATGACTGGAAATAGGAACCCTCAAGGCATGTGTCTGTTGTCAATAGAAAAATAAGAAGTAGGCAATGAATCAACTTGTTGTTGTTGTTGTTGTTGTAGACTTGTATCTTAAATAAGGAATATGTAGTTATTAATATACTTTAAAAAGTTGGATGGATGGCCTGAGATGGTCTTGGATTATAGCTCTACTTAATCAGGATTGACCTGGGACTAAACAATGATAATAGTAATACTACAAGTACTGCTGCTGTTGCTACTACTATAGTTGCTGCTGCTGCAGCCACTGCTGCTACCACCACAAACACCATCATCGCCACCACCACCACCATCACCACAACCTCCACCACTGCTGCTATACACACACACACAATAAACAACAAACAAGATATGACTGGGAGGAAAAAGCTGGAATAGTAATAATGGCTTCGAATTTTGGCACAAAGCCAGCAATTTTCAGAGGAGGGATTAAGTTGAATACACTGACCCCAGTGCCCAACTGGTACTCATTTTGCCAATCCCTGGAAGGATGAAAAGCAAAGTTGACCTTGCTGGAATTTGAACTCAGAATGTAAAATGGACAAAATGCCACAAAACATTTTGGCTTTGTGTGCTAACTATTCTGAGAGCTCATCACCTTAGATGGAATAGTGATAACAAAAAAATGTTTTTGTTCATGGGTCTATTGTGTCAGGTTTAAACTGTGGCTACACAACAATAACAACAAAGAAGAGTGTCCATGAGAGAGGTTAAATCAGGATAAATACTGCAGTATCTGGCCTATCAGCAATGTGTATACATTAAGTATGATACACAGATGGCTATTTTAATTAAATATTGCCTCAATTGTGTATACTAGATTTTTAATCAGCCAGGCAACTATTTGCAACATCAGAAAATGTCTTAATCACTTTTTCTTGTGTCAGAAATAACAAATTCTCATTTGAGCACATGAATAGTTGTAAGCACACACCACTGAAAAAGGCTAAAATACATTAAGTTCTCTCACTAGATGCTGTGTTTTTAACATAGCAAGTCCTCATACATACATACATGTACATACATCATCATCATCATCATTTAATGTCTGTTGTCCATTGCCCATGTTGGACAGTTTGACCAAAGCCGGCAAGCTGCACCAAACTCCAGTCTGATTTGGCATGGTTCCTACAGCTGGATGCCCTTCCTAACACCAACCACTTTATAGAGTGTGCTGGGTACTTTTACGAGGCACTGCATGAGTGTTTTTACATGGTACTACCATGAGTGCTTTACACTATGTGTATGTGTGAAGCACACACACACACACACACACATATATTTGTATGTGTGTCGCAACAACAAGTTCAACTATTTGAACACTAGTTCCATATAAAATTTCAAAATGGATTCTCCTTCCAAATAAATGTGAATATGAACTGCAAGACACAGAATCTCATAATATACTGCATAATCTGCTCCAATTGCAAAGAGAAGTACATTGGTGAAGCCAATAATTCCCTTTGCCAATGTGCAAGAATCCATAGACAACACATCAGACAATAAGAACTACATAAGATTCTGCTGAGCAAGTATTTGGAAATATGCAGAAACAGCAGAATCAAGATCTATGCTTTCTATAAATGTCAAAGGCATGGCCCAAAATACCAGAAGGTGATAGAACTACATTTTACAAAAAATGTTACCAAAACTAAATGTGTAAAAAATATGTTTATGAGAAATTCTTATTAAAAATATTAGTCTCCCAGATGAACTAAACCAGATTACCACTGGATATTATTATCAATAATTTTCTCATTACTATTACTAAAATGACTGGTATTATTCACTTGTGCAACCAACATACAACACACACACATACATTTAAAAACCTTCCAAAACAATTTGATAGATTCTATTTTCTACAGCTAGGTAACATAACTGACCAAAAATTTGTCAGCCATACAATGACAAAAAGAAACTTATTGCAATTGACAAAAAAATTGACCTTTTTGACCTGTCATCAGTTTAAGCCATTCCAGAAAAACACTCCTTTCTCTCTTCCTTTCTTTCTTTCTATCTGTCTGTCTTTCTTTCTTCTTTCTTCTCTCTAACTATATCTCTAAAAATTCACCATACACATATGCTTACACATGCACACACACACGCATGCACACACGCACGCAAGTACGCACACATATACACACACACACACGCACAAAAAGTATGAATTTTCTATAAAACAATATTCTTGATAAATCTATGAAAGGGACAAAAGTACTAGATAAATAATTTTTATGCAAATCCTGAAAACCTTTCTTTCTCTTTCTTTCTCTCTCTCTCTCTCTCTCTCTCTATCTATCTATCGAAATATATACATACATATATATATCAAAATAAGCAACAAGGATATTCAAAGTTAATGCAGTACGATCGATTCATGTGACTCCATTTATTTAAGCAATGTGAGCATTACATTAAATGTAAAATGCAGAGCAATCTTCAGCTGCACAAAGATATAGAAATTTGCTGAAATTTCATTTCAGCAGGACATATTATTGTAACTACATTATATATATATATCAAGAGCAAAGGGTCTATGTATGCAATACATGCACTGCATGCCTTACTATTTTTCCACAATAAATTATTTTTGTGTAATATATAATTGATTATAATTATTATTGATGTTTTACTGCTTGCCTTTCAGTGGTGTTAAATTGTCTACAGAAACATAGTAAAGGGAAAACAAATTTTTTACAGTTTGCTTTCAATCATAGTAAGAGCAGTCATCATTTTCTTGGTATTTTATTATTTTCAAGAAGGGAAACAAAAAATAAGTGGTCAAGAAAGAGAAAGACAGAGAAAGCAGATATTTTACTACTTCCCTTTCAGTGGTGTTAAGTTGTCAACAGAAACATAGGGAAGGGGAAGCAAATTTCTACTGCTTGCTTTCAGTCATAGTAAGAGCAGTGACCAAGAAAGAAAAAGACAGAGAAGGCAGATATTTTACTGCTTGCCTTTCAGCCCTGTTAAGCCAGCAGACACATTGACAACGTTTTTTTTTTCTTGAAGTGCTGATGTCTGTACTGTCCTGTGCAGCAGAGATCAAAAACTTGCCTATTCAGAGGATTTCCTGAGGTTTTCCTCATAGTTGGACAGAAATGCATATTTAGTCAATTTACAAGTTTTATTGCTTTCTGATATATTTTGTACGATTATTCAGTTCCTAAGAGTACACGTTTTATCTTTTATCTACTGCTTGTTTCAATCAGTAGATTCTAGCCATGCTGGGGCACCACCTTAAATAATTTTTAGTCTAATGAATCTACCCCAATACTTTTTTAAAGCCTGGTGCTTATTCTTTTGGTCTCTCATGCCAAACGGCTAAGTTATGGGTACGCAAACATACCAATGCCATTTGTCAAGCATTGGTGAAAGTTAAACACAGACACAAAGGCACACACATGCACACACACACATATAAAGATATATATATATATATATATATATATATATATAGATATATATATTTTTTCAGTTTCCCTCTATCAAGTCCACTTACAAAATTTTATCAAGTTCCCTCTATCAAGTCCACTTACAAGATTCTAGTCAAGGCTATAGTAGAAGACACTAGTAGAAGACCTGGAACCATGTAGTTGGGAAGCAAACTTCTTACTACACACCCACACTTGCTTTATTATCATTCTCGGTAAAGAGAAATCAAAGCTTAAGCTGAAAATTAAAACTGAAGTGGGCAACAAGTAATGTCATCATTATTTTGATTTAAAATATTATGAATAGTCTGAGTGAATGATGAGATGACCCATTTTGAACAAATTTTTCTGTTTCCCATGTCTGTTACTCTGACATTATAAGAACACATTTTCTCAACTTTGAAGTGATATTGAAAACGAATATCACTTTCAAGTGATATTCAAAACAAAATCATTAAATCGTATAACTGTTACAAGTAAAGGTGTAATTAATCCACTGATAGAAAAAAAAAAAATCAACATTTGTTGCTGTTATGTTTGGTGAGACTACAAACCTACAAATGAATTCTTAACCGTCATATGTTTTGTGATTTGTTGATGAGAAGGAAAGGCTTCAAGAAAGGTTTAGGGGATAAGTCAATGTCAATAAAGACAGAAAAGCTGCATAACTGACATTCACTTAATTTGATATTCTCTCAATCAGCTTCAAGAATTTGTGGATGTCGAATTTTCTTCCAAACTTTAGAAAGAATTTCAACTTTTTTCTCAGAGTTGACGGCTTGAATAGGCCCTACTGGATGAAATCATTGGAAGGTGATTTCCAGAGTTGTATGTGTATGTTACTTGTGTGTTACTAACTATTTCAAAATGGTGCATCATAAGGGGGAAACTATTTTCATTTTCAGACTCCCCATATTTCAAAGCATATAATACAACACTTTTCACAGAAAATAGGGGAGAGTGTAACACTCAGAATCCCACCCCACAAACCTCAGTGGGAGCGAGGGGCACACTGCATGCCCTAGTTTCCTAGTCGCCCTTCACCACTAATATATATATATATATATATATATATATATATACATATATATATATATATATATATATATATATATATGTGGTGTTATGAGCCAGGCTCGAAAGTGAGTGAGTAGGCATGTCCTGTCGGAAGTGGGGCCAGTGAGTCCCACCGGAAGGGCCACGGTGGGCATGCAGAGTCAGCAAAGTATGAACAGCCAGTTGGAGGTGGACAGCGCATGAGAGCAGGTCTGTTAGACGGTACAGTGACGGACAGAGCACGTGGACATTGAGTGAATCCTACGGATCGAGACAGAGCACGTGGATGTTGTAAGTGACCCTTTCTGGACCGACAGGTAAGACTACCACAATTCTCTCTTTGCTTCCGTCTTTTTCCTCCTTCACGTCACAACATATATAGTTTTAGAGATACTATATCAGTTTAGAAAGAGTGGGGTAATAATCCATAATTCCAAAAATGATAGGATGATTGAAATAATAGCTATAAATCTTTTGACGACAGGTTTGACTCATCAGGACTAACCTGAGTTTAATAACTATAACAAATACAAGTTCACACCTACCTTTGCATTCACTTTCCTGGACAGATTGAATTGTTTCAGTAGTTTTACCACTTGAGCAATTATTACAGCTATTACTTCTGTAATTTGGCTGGTACGTCCCCTTTGGACATGGTTTCACAGTATTGTACTTGCTGGACCAAAATGTCCCAGGGCCAGCTTCAACTGAAGAAGAATTAAAAGAAAATGGAAGTTAATCCAAAAAATATACCACCACACACACATGCATACATACATAAATATATACATCCATGTTCATCCATTGGAGCAATGAGGACCATTGAGTGATCATTAGGACTGACCAATGACCTACACAGTGACTTTGTTTATAGTGAAGGAGAGTTGCACACTGTTGACCTCACTCTCTCACTCGTGATAATCTTCAATACAGTAACCAGACCAGGTATAGATGACTGAGGATGGAGACAGATGCAGTGGATGACCAAGATGTTTTAGTACGTTCATCTTGCTCTCTGCACTCCATGATGCATTACTGCAGCCATCTTCTCTTCTGTTGAATCATGAAGGTTTCTTCCACAGAGCCTACCAGATCCAGTCTTCACATGCATAGGTAGGTAAGCCTTAATATGCTAATTAACCTATAGTTGGGACCCTGACAGGTACTACTACTCTTTGTCAGCATAGGCCTGGGAACAATAATGGCCAAGAGTGATGAAACCTTGGAACTTCCAAAATAGGGCCCCACACCAGATGCAATTTGAAGTTGTACTCGGGATGAAAACACACACATATATAAATACAAAATAAATACATTCATTCATAGATACAGAAAGACAGACAGTCAGACAAACTGGCAGGTAGGCTTGCAGTCATACAGACAGACAAACAGACTTTTGTGCTAGCCTGATGAAGTGCTACTCCAACATCATCAGCTACACATATTGTGTAACTTTCCACACAAAATCACTTAAATAAAATGATAATAACATAGATGTGTTAAATTCATTATTTGATTTGTATATCCAGGTGTCTATCAATCTGTCTATATATAGATAGTAGTTCAACAATGCCTGCTCGAAAGATTAAATGATGATGTTGATGATGATGATGATGTTGATATACATAAATATATATATATATCTTTCTTTTATCTTTTACTTGTTTCAGTCATTAGACTGCGGCCATGCTGGGGCACCACCTTGAAATTTTAGTCAAGTGAATCAACTCCAGTATTTAATCTATTTTTTTAAAGCCTAGCACATAATCTATCGGACCCTTTTGTTGAACTGCTAAGTTATGGGGAACGTCAAGTGGTGTTGGGGAGGGACAAACACAGACACAAAGACACATTCACACATACTCACACACACATGTACACACACACACACACACACAAATACACACATATATCTACATATACAATAGGCATCTTTCAGTTTCCGCCTTCAAAATCCTCTCACAAGGGTTTGGTCAGCCTGAGGCTTTAGTAGAAGACACTTGCCCAAGGTGCCACACAGTGGGACTGAGACCAAAGTAATATTACTAAGAAAGCTATTGTATGTGTGTATGTGTGTGTGTGTGCATGTGTTCATGCGGGGTGTTTATGTGTATGATGTATGTGTGTGTTTTGTGGTGTGTGTGGCATATGTGTGTGTGTGATATGTGGTGAGTGTATGTGTGGGTATGAGGGTGTTTGTGCATGTGTGTATGACTTATGTGTTATTTCTTTACTACCCACAAGGACAAACAAGGACAAACAAGGACAGACAAACAGATTAAGTCGATTATACCGACCCCAGTGCGTAACTGGTACTTATTTAATCGATCCCGAAAGGATGAAAGGCAAAGTCGACCTCGGCCGAATTTGAACTCAGAACGTAGCGGCAGATGAAATACCGCTAAGCATTTCGCCCGGCGTGCTAACGTTTCTGCCAGCTTGCCTTATGTATGGCTTATGTGTGTGTGTTGTGTGGTATGTGTGTGTGGTGTGTGTTTGTGGTATGTGTGAGTGTGGTGTGTGTGCATGATGTGTGTATGGTGTGTGTGTGTGTGATTTTGTGTGTATAGTGTGTGCGATCTTGTTGTTTACCTTGTGTCTCTACGCTTTTCACTTATTGGTGGTAAACAACGGCTTTGTTGAGGTTCATTTCCTAGCAGTCGACTATGAAAACATGTCTGGGAGGAGGTGGACAGGGATAATAGTATTTAGAATTTAGTTTTGTCAAAGACATGACAACTTTTCAAGTGTTTGGAGCCATCATAAAATCATACAATGCACCCAGTATGCTCACTAAAGCAGTTGGTGTTAAGAAGGACAGCCAGCCATGTTAAATGGATCATCATACAAGTGAGACGTGATCCTACAGTCCATCTTGGTGGGCAGTAACACCAAATAGGAGCTGACATGGACCGTAATAATTCATGCAATCTGTACCAAGATGGAAAACGGGCATAAAATAATGAGGCGGAGACAGAAGGAGGAGTGGGAGGAAGGGGAGGAAGGTGGAGGAGTTGGAAAGGAAGGGGAAGAAGAGAAAGAAAAGGGGGAAGGAAATGAAAGGGAGGGTGGGTGGTGGTGGTTATAAATAAAGATGGGGATCACAAATGAGGATGATGATGATATGAAGAAAAGTGTTAATAATAATGGTGATGTTGGCTGTGAATGACAATTATAACAACAACAACGATAATGATGACAACAACAACGATAATGATGACAACGACAGTGATGATGATGATGATGATGATGACAACATCACCAACAATAGTCTTATTGAAATATCAGTATTTTGTTTTTACTTACCACAGCTTGAACCCTGTAAAACACCTGCAGTGCAATAGCTAACTACTTGAGTCTTTACTGAAGACACAACCAAACTTGCATTCATTGTACTCAGCTGGAGAGAAAGGAAACAAAAACAAAAAATAATCATTAATAGGCACAGACATGGCTGTGCGGTTAAGAATCATGCTTCGCAGCCACATAGTTTTAGGTTCAGTTTCACTGAGCAGCACCTTGGTCAAGTGTCTTCTGCTATAGCTCTGGACCAATTAATGTCTCGTGAATGAATTTGGGAGACAGAAACTAGGTGGAAGCCCATTGAATGGTCTATCGGCTTCTCTTCTCATGATGCAATTTCAGGCAGTTTTACTAAAGTGAAAAGGAGTTGTACTAATAACTGATTGGTTTTTTATTTACTGAGAAACTCAAAGGATGAAAATAGAAGTTATCCTTGAAGAGATTTGATCTCAAAGTGTAAATGTCACAAAGTGTTTTATTTGATGCTCTACCAATTCTTATTTCTTTATTGCCCACAAGGGACTAAACATAGAGGGGATAAACAAGGACAGACAAAGGGATTAAGTCAATTATATTGACCCCAGTGCATAACTGGTACTTATTTAATCAACCCCGAAAGGATGAAAGGCTAAGTCGACCTCAGCAGAATTTGAACTCAGTTACCACTAAGCATTTTGCCCGGCATGCTCACAATTCTGCCAGCTGGCCGCCTTATGATGCTCTACCGATTCTGCCAATTCACTGCCACTGCTATAGTACAGGTATTTATTTTAGTTTAGTAAATATAGAAGTGACATGAATAAACAGTACATTGCAGTGAAATTAAATATTGTTCCATCTGGCTCAAGGCTTTCTTGTGACAACATAGGCACAGGCAAGAATATGTGGTTAAGAAGTTTGTTTCACAACCACATAGTTTCGGTTCTGTCTAAATTCACGGTTCTTTGAGTAGGGATCTACTTTGGATAAGTTTTCAGTCACTTGATGGAAAAGCTGTGAGCAAACTTTGATAGATGGAAACTATTTACAAATCCATCAGATGGGCAGTTCTCATTAATTTGTTGGCTGCCCTATTTGACACCACCACTTGGATCTTGCCTTCCTCCATCAAGTCTAGAAGGCCCTGAAAAGTGTCATGAGTGTTGTTATTCCTCCTTGATTCAGCAAAAAAAAAATTGCTCAAATTCTGCTTTAAGTATGCCATACAACCCCTTGTAAATTTTTCTATTTTTCTGGAATTTTCAGAAAATTTTTGCGAATTTGTATTTGACACACAAGAATTCACTCGAATATGAACAAAAAAAATATTCAAAAGTTTTTGACATTTCTTTTTGATTTAAAAAAAACTTTTTAAAACTTTTCTTTTTTAAATCACAGTTTAAAATATGGATTGTCTGAAGTTTTGGTCTAAATTGTTTCCGTGTTTACAACACAAATTCATTAAAATTTTCTGAAAAGTCCAAAAAAATAAAACGGTTATGAGGGGGTTATATGTGTGCTTAAAGCAGAGTTCTACCGACAATTTTTTATAAAAAAGCAAAAATAACAAAGTTGTGTAATTTACCTGTGTTTTAAGTTCCTTGTTACCAACTAATGCTACAATCATATCTTGTGTCAAATTAGTGCTCTGGTTTTGAGATGGATTTAAACTGAAATAAGTTTATACAAGAAATAATTGTAAAGAAAACTATATAACCTTATAACTAAATATAAGAAAACATAATTGGGATTGCATTTCTTGGAAGTATGTGTGTCTTTGATTAGAGAGGATGGAGAATAGTAGAATCATAGAACTCTTGAGAAGCCTACACGCATATAAATGTACTTTCGCACAATGCAGTAGGAATGAATTTTGAGTAACCATTAACATAATTTAATTTACTTTAAGGTACTTTACTTTAACTTTTAACCTCCCCATTCCTACAAACATCAAGTAGATAGTTAACTCACTTTGTTATCATGAGTGCACCAAACCTCACATATGCATATGCTCACATTTTTGTGGATGCTTGTATGAGCGAATGTACTTGCACATGCAGCTTACCTGAGGGCGTTTATGCATCCATATTTGTTAATGGTTATTTTTAATACTTTTCTAGTTGGAATGTGTGGTCATTTCTCTTTTTTCCATCAGTGATCTTATTTTTGATCTATATAAATAAAGATATTTCCTCTGTCTGGCTGCTTTCCTTTCTACAAAACGAGAAGTTACATTGCGGAACCGTTATTTTAATGAGTTGTATTCATTTATCACCCAATGAGATACATCTACACCGCTGGATGCACCTGAACCAGTTGTTGAGTGTCCCACCCATGAGGGATTGATGCTAGATGTGCCGAAACTATTGTTGTGATTAATAATAAATTCTCATATATTTTATGTTTATTTTTCATTTGCCATATACATATATATATATAAAGGAAGAAGAAAATGGAGATTGTGAAGTTTATAAGAGCTTATTATCAACAACAAATCAATCATTATCCCTTACAGCTGTTTCAATTATATACAGTAGTGAATGAATTAAATATCAAGTTCATATTTCTGAGCATAATCTCTCCTGAGGAAAAAAATTTGTATGCATGTTTGTAGATTCATCACAGCAGACTATATATATATATATATATATATATATATATATATATATATATATATATATATATAAGGAGCACTCCATTGGTTACGAAGACAAGGGTCCCAGCTGATACGATCAACGGAACAGCTTGCTCATGAAATTAACGTGCAAGTGACTGAGCAATCCAATACCGCTAACATAGTTCACAAGGAGACTCAGCATGACACATAGCATGACAAGGCCGGCCTTTGAAATACAGGTACTACTCATTTTTGCCAGCTGAGTGGACTGGAGCAACGTGAAATAAAATGTCTTGCTCAAGGACACAACGCGTCGCCAGGAGTCGAACTCATGACCTTACGATCGTGAGCTGAATGCCCTAAAACTAAGCCACGCTCCTTCACACACACACACACACACACGTGTGTGTGTGTGTGTGTGTGTGTGCGTTGTGTGTATCATCATCATCTTTTAACGTCCGCTTTCCATGCTAACATGGGTTGGACATATATATATATATATATATATATATATATATATATATATATAGATATATAAATGTGTGTGTGTCTGTCTGTCTCTCTCTCTCTATTAATCCAGTGCATGATAGCATGATAAATAATACTTACACTACTCCATTAATACCAACTTGAATATTAGCCACATTCGAAGTTGAAGTACTTCTCTTCTTGCGAAGTATATTTTGAGAATCCATACTACATGCTTTGCCATTAATTGCTACAGCTAACTTACAATCTCCTGTAGGACAAGAGGCATCTGAACGGTTCACAAGAACTTCTTTCAAGCTTTCTTTTATCAGTTTACAGATGCTTGAAAACTGGCTGTCATCATATGGCTGTTTGAATTCAATGGAAAATTCCAGGGTAATATTTTTCAAACTTTTACTAGTAGCTATAAAATGAAAAGAGAAATAGAAAATTGTTAGAAACAGTTAAGATTGTTATCATTATTCATTTTATCTGATGCATGGATGAAAATAAGCATATTTTATAACACACTGGAGCTGTTGCCGTATTGTGATAATCATTAACACTTCAGCATTTAAACTAGTTATATATGGCCCAAATATTCCACCTGCTTTATGTTCAAACCAACTGCATCTGAACTTTCACACCTACCCTGCAATGTTCTTCGAAAAAATAAGCAAATGCATCATCAAAATCTCAAAGTTATGAGTTTATGCTTGATTAGTTGAAAAAAATGTGAATAAATAAGCATTACATTTAACAGAATAACCAGAATGCTAAAGTGGCTTTTTCTCTTTCCTTCTATGGACAGAATAAAATGGAACTAACTGACCAAGATCCATATCTTTGATTCTCAATGGAGATAGAACACCATTTAATCTGTCCATGTAGATAAACTGCTAATAATATATGTGGTGTTATGGGCTGTGATGAGCTGTGCGTTGTGGTGGAGAGAGGTGAGGCAAACAGAGGTGAAGCCAGACCGGAAGGGCCAGATCGGAAGTCGGCGACATGTGGTCGAAGGCTAGCATTTGGGGTGAGTCAGAAAACAGAGAGGTTACGAGAAAGACGTGTTCTGATCAGGAGCGAACGTGTACTCCGCTGCGGTCGACAAGGTAAGGTCCAACGTTTCATTCTGTCCTTTTGCTTCTTGTTGTCTTTTTTCCTCTATCACACCACAAGCTATTTCGGCCCATAAGAAAAAAAAAAAAAAAAATTATGAGTGTAGTCCGGATTTCTAGTGATATAATTAAACCGTTTTGCGGCAACACGGACGTGGTCGCATGGCTAAAAAAGATGAAGCTGGTCGCGAAGCTCCAGGGGATATGCGACTTGGCAAATTTTCTACCGCTCTACTTAGATGGTCCGGCGTTGGCGCTATTTTTAGAGATGGAAGAGAGGGACCAAGTTAGCGCGGAGAAAATAGAAATCCGCTTGATGGAGGCCTTCGCAGAAGGAATGTTTGAGGCGTACGCTCGCCTGGGGAGAGCGAAGTGGACCGGCGAACAGGTCGGCGTGTTTGCTAACGAACTTAGGAGATTGACTAGACTGGCGGGGTACGAGGGAGAATCGCTGGATCGAACAGTAAAGTTGGCGTTTGTAACTGGGTTTCCTGACCACCTGTCGGTCGAATTGCAGAAACTGCCGGACGTGAACGCCATGCCCATGGCGGATATAATAACGAGGGCTCGTATGTTAGTTTCGTGTTGTAGATCGACACCGTTGGTAGCAGCGGCGACAGCAAAAAGTGGCCGACCAAGGAGTAGCATAGAGGGGTCGAACAAGGAACGTGTGCGACCGTTCAAAGGACAGTGTTTCCGGTGTCAGGGCCCGCACATGGTGCGAGACTGCAAGTTACCCAAGCCTGAGGTCATTTGCTACCGTTGTCGAGAAACGGGACATTTAGCCAGCGAATGTCTGCAGGGAAACGGTTTAAGGGAGACTACTGCGCCAGTGGTCTCCCCTTCGGATCAATAAAGGCGCAATTTTTTCTACCCGTTGTTGATGTGCTAGTGGATGGGAAGATGTCGCGTGCCCTCGTGGACACAGGCTGTACAACGACCCTGATGACTCCGGGAGTGGTAGAGACGTGGAGTGGAGAAAGCAGTGTGAGGGTAGTCGACGGAAGAGAGGTACGCTGTGAAGGCATTACCGACGTGCAGATTGAGGTGCAGGGAGCAAAGCTGACGCTGCAAGCAATTGTAGTTGGCCACTTGGTGGATGAGATTGACGTGGTGATGGGGATGGATGCAATCACCCGTTTAGGAGGTGTCACTGTCAACGAGGCCGGTGTGAGTTTCGGGGTCGCGGGGAAACCATGTATGGCGACGCCGTGCATTGGTGAGAACCACGAAGAAAACTATGCCATGCACACTATTGAAGACCAGGATTTTCGTGCCGCCTTCGATGGCCAGAGGTGGACAGTAGAGTGGCACTGGAGGGGAGAGCCCCCGATGTTAAAAAATAAAGTGGGCTGCTACCAGCATACTTTAAAAGGAGATGCCAGAAGCGAGTTCGAGGGGGAGGTGGAGCGGTGGATTAAGGAGGGCATATTGATCCCTTGGGAAGAAGAAGGAGAGAGCGGAGTCCTGCCGCTGATGGTGGTGGTACAGCCCACGAAGCATAACGTCAGACCAGTGCTTGACTTCCGAGAGCTGAATGACCACATATCATGTCATACGGGCGGCGAGGCCACAGATGTCTGCGGGGACACCTTGCGAGAATGGAGGCAGATGACAGGGGCCTCCACGATCGTCGATTTGAAGTCGGCATACCTGCAGGTGCATGTGGCTGAGAGACTGTGGAAGCATCAGCTTGTCAGGTATAAGGGCCGGACATACTGTTTGACCAGGCTGGGGTTTGGGCTAAATCCAGCGCCAAAAATTATGGCAACAATTCTCAAGGCCATCCTGGGAAAGGTGGACAGAGTAAAAAGGGCCACCAATTCGTACATCGATGACATCCTTGTGGATGAAACCATAATGCGAGCAACGGAGGTCATAGGCCACCTGAAGAAGTTCGGACTGGTCGCCAAGCCACCAGAGGCTATGGAGGGAGGCGCTGCACTGGGCCTCAAGCTACGGAGAGACAAGGCGTTTCGGCGTGGGAACGAGATCCCTGAACTGGGCACCAGCATGAGTAGACGGGAACTGTTCTCGGTGTGCGGGAAGCTGGTGGGACATTACCCGGTTGCAGGATGGCTTCGGACAGCATGTAGCTTCATCAAGAGACGAGTCGAAGGAGCAAAGTGGAATGACAGAGTTGGGGAGAAAACGACCGACATGATGCAGGAAGTCTTGGTCAGAGTGAGAGCAGAGGATCCAGTGAGGGGCAGTTGGTATGTTCCCAAATCAAGGAGTCGGATCGTTTGGTGTGACGCCAGTAGCATCGCAATAGGAGTTGTCTTGGAAATGGGAGGCACCATGGTGGAAGATGCAGCCTGGCTCAGGAAGATGGATGACTGCTACCATATCAACGTGGCGGAGTTGGATGCCGTGCTGGAGGGGGTGAACCTGGCCTTGAAGTGGGGGCTGTGCACCATCGAAATTAGAACCGATTCGGCCACTGTGCTTGGTTGGGTGACGGCAGTCATCACCAATGAGCGGAGGGTGTGAACCAAAGGGGCTGCGGAGATGCTGGTAAAGCGCCGATTGGGAATATTGCGGGAGCTAACCGCTGAGTTCGATCTGGAGCTGAGAGTAATTTTTGTGCCTTCCGAAAAGAACAGGGCAGACGTCCTAACCAGGGTAAAGCAAGCTTGGTTGCAGGTGCCAGAGGATGCGGAGCAGGCTGTGGCTGCAGTATGCTGTCTGAGTGACTCGGAGTTGAGGAGACTGCATACCATGCATCACATGGGAGTGGACAGGACATTGTTCCTAGCCAGGAAAGTTGACTCCGAGGTAACGAGGCGGAGCGTGCAGAGAGTGGTTAGCAGCTATGACAGGTGCCAGTCTATTGACCCTGCTCCGGGCGTACATGAGGCGGGAAGTATTCCGGTGGCCCACAACTGGAAACGACTGGCAGTGGACGTACCTCTCAATGGTTGACTGCGGACCGGGGCGGATGGCCATATGGAGGGAGATGAAGACGGGGACTGCAGAGGAAATCGCAGGAGTATTAAATGGGATATTCCTGAAACGAGGCCCCGTGGATGAGCTGCTGCTGGATAATGGCACTGCATTTCGCTCGGAGGTGCTGAAAGAAATGCTTGACGGGTGGCAGGTCAGCCGCTTCTTCAGGGCGGCATACCGGCCAAGTGGAAATGGAGTGGTGGAAAGGCATCATCGTACCATCAAGACCATGGCAGAGAGGGGCCACATTTCGCCAATCGAGGCCGTATTTTGGTACAATATGTCGCCCAGGTCAGGACAGGCTGAGGAGTCAGTGCCACACAGGGCAATATTCAGGTACGAGTGGAGGCACCCATGTATTGCATCAATGCGACTCCGGGGAGAAGAAGAGCACACCTTCGTGCAGATCGGGGAAGAAGTTTGGGTAAAACCCCCAAATGCACGGTGCACATCACAATGGGGGAAAAGAACTATAACCTCCATCAATTCAAAGAACAACGTCTCAGTCGATGGTATGCCATGCCATGTTTTGGATGTGCGGAAGATTGTCAGTGCTTCAGAGGATGGAACCAGCTGCAGTGGGCAGGATGATGAAGACAGCAGCAGTAGGCTAGATGATGAAGGCAGCGCGCCAGGAACTCAGGCCAGTCCCGGGGTCGCACAGCGACCACAGAGGGAGCGGTACCCTCCTCCCTGGTTGGCTGATTATGAAACCAATTAAGGTAGTTCGGGAGCGAGGAGTGAGTGGGAGAGCCGGTTGAATGATCTATAGATCAGGGGGGCATGTGGTGTTATGGGCTGTGATGAGCTGTGTGTTGTGGTGGAGAGAGGTGAGGCAAACAGAGGTGAAACCAGACCAGAAGGGCCAGACCGGAAGGGTCAGATCAGAAGTCGGCGACACGCGGTTGAAGGCTAGCACGTGGGGTGAGTCAGAAAACAGAGAGGTTACGAGAAAGACGTGTTCTGATCAGGAGCGATCATGTACTCCGCTGCGGTCGACAAGGTAAGGTCCAACGTTTCATTCTGTCCTTTTGCTTCTTGTTGTCTTTTTTCCTCCATCACACCACAATATATAATCATTAAATGTATAGATTGAATCTATATCTGAACATTTACAAATGGGAGATATTCTACATGTTTATATAAGTATATACAGATATATCATGAATTAATTACATTAATATTAGTATTAATATTTATATTCATAAAATGTAATTCCTATATCGTATTGAAACATGTGTAACACAGAATTAAAATGGTACCACATATTCCAGTTTTTGTATTAATAATCACTAAAAATAACAAGTTTGCTCAGCAAGTAGCTTGATTTATATAAATAGCACTTTGTTGATGATTTTATTCATATTGATTAATCTTGCACAAAACTATATTTAGTACCATTCATGTACTTTTTTGGTTTTCTTCTTAGTTTTTTGAATGCTGAATCTTGTGTCTGGAGACAAGTAGCACACATAGTCTTTGTCAATCCTCTAAGACTAGTGAGATTCATGCTATCAATGTTTCTCTTCACCCATTGAAAATCAATGCTGGCATTAAAGATATGAGGAAAGAGGAAGTTCCAGATGGTTGACGTTCTGGGGAAGGACTAGGTGCGAAATGCTAGCATGGAGCCTGGGTGGATTAGACACTATAAGAGTAACAAGAGAAGGAAAGATGAATTGACCAGGAATACCTAAGAGATGATGGTATGAGCCCAACTACTTCCAAAGAAGAAAAGTTATTATAGCGGCAGGGAAGAAGATAGAGAGAAAAAATAGTGTGCCTATAGGCAAGAGTTTGGAACATGTCTATGAGTAAATTTGTGTCTCTCAAGTTGGCTGGCACTTTTTTGGATGTGGTGGAAAATGTGTCAATCAACAGCACCATTCTAGATGTGGAACAATACTCCATTGAAAGCATCACCAGAGCTTTGTAAAATATCAATAATTGTTTGGAGTTAAAGTATCTTCAGGTCCTGAAGATACGAGCTACTTGTTGACATGTGGTCTTACCTGAATATAAGTATGTATTTTTATCAGAAGACCTCTTTGATTGTAGTGAGGGCTAAAATTTAGAATAATTGTGTGTGCTCTACCTGAATTGTTGCTTATTTTTAAAGCAAGGTGCTTTCTTGATATTTTCTTCATATGAATATTTGTAGGGTTTTTTCCTCTTCAAAGAAATAAGCTTGGTCTTTTCCTCATATGAGAATGCTTTCAAGATCTTCATTTATTGGGCTGTTATAGGTTTGGTGAATGAAGTCTAAGTTGCAAGCAGATGATACTTGGTTGGGGAAGGTGAGGAGAGAACAAAAGGTTGTATCACCTATGTAAGAGTGGGTGATCATTCGTGCATGGAAAGAGAAAAGTGGGGGACAAAATTGAACCCTGGTGCACACTGGAAGCAATAGAGTAAAGAACAGAAAGAGCTCTTTCAACACTCAGTGCAACATTGAGACTCTAGCCTTGTGTCAATGTCAGAAATTAGTATTAAAATAAAAATAGGGTGGTGAGTGACTGAAATGGTAGAGTGATGGATTAAATGTCTTGTGGTATTTAATAATATGCCTTTCCGTCTGAGTTCAAACCCTACCAGGATTTTTCTGGGCTTGATAATATAAATATTAATCAAGTTTTGAGGTTGATATCTATAACTGACTGTTCTCTCCACCTCCCATCCTTCATCCTCCTAAAAATTGTAGCCTTGTGCAAACATTAGAAATTATTATATCAAATATTAGAAATAATTTATTACTCTCACAGTCAGTTGAATCACTGGCAAATACTAGAAAAGAATATGCTTTGCTAAGGAAGCCTAGCACAATTGAAACATTACCAAAGTTGCACCGTGTGGAGGTGCATAGCTTAGTGGTTAGGGTGTTGGACTCATGATCATAAGATTGTGGTTTCAGTTCCCAGACCAGCAACAAACACAATATGTTCTTGAGGCAAAACACTTCATTTCACATTGTTCCAGTTCACTCAGCTGGCAAAAATAAGTAATCCTGTGATGAACTGGTGTCCTGTCCTGTCCAGGTGGGGAATTTATACACCATGGAAAACAGGAAACCAGCTTAGGAGTTGGCATGACTCAAGAAAGTAACTTTATCTTTACCTAAAGTTGCACTGTACATACCAAAGATGAGATGGAATTAACATTAGTCTTTTAGCTAATGTTTTATCTCGTCACTGCATGCATGATTCATATTTTAGTTAAACCTTTTGATACCAATCCACCTGAGACTGCTTTTGGTTTTATGATACAAACGTTTTGTTTTAAATGACTTACATCAAAATCTTCCATCAAAATTTTATATCAATTTATGTCCCAAACACCAACTTAATAATGATAAGGTTATTTTATTACATTCTTCATTATTTTTTAACAGAATGAAATTAAGGCAAAATATTTCAATAGAATTATATGGTTGCAATATTAGCAACATGCCAGAGTAATCCCATATTAAAGAATTTATATTTTAATTAGAATTTCTGTTAAAAATTTAAAGAATTAGATCATGACCTTTCAGTGGGCCTGCTTTAGCATAATATATGCAACAGTATATATATAAAGTTACAGATATTTTATCACCTCTTCAGAGTCTTGATAATATTGAAAACTAATTGAAACACACAATCAGTATACTCATTAGAAAGTTATTAGAAATAATAGAAAGTGTTAAATCTTTGGACTGGTTACTTTTTATCCTTGATCAATTGATTATCTGGGTCTGTTATCACTCTTCCCACCTCTCTCTCTCTCTTTCTTAACACAGATTTTAACTAATTTCAGTATAAGTATATTATAGCTGTAAAAAGGTTTGAACCCAAAGCAACAGTATCTATATTCTGTCACAAGTATTCTAAATGTCAAAAACACAATAAAAAATATCTCAACTGACCTGAACAAGGTGGATATTTGAAAGAAACTGACTGGTTATGCTTGCTCCACATGTGATAAGGACCACAAGCATAAATACTGGGTCCAGGTAATACTAATTTATGACTAGCATCATTACATTTCGGCTCACACAGCAGTGAATCATTTTCTTTCCAGCAATGTTGTGTACCTTGATATGGATCACTTGGTTTTTTACATTCAAATTCTGTTGAATAAAGTAAAAATTAAAATATTGTTCAACAGCTAATTATGAAGCAGAAGAAAATTTTGAAATAAAGAATATGCAAATACAAACCTTTTAAATGATAATGAAGTTTAATTTGAGAAAACATCTATTTATTATACTTTATTCTTGTAATAGGTTTGCAAGATCCTGGATGTGAATTCATGTGTTGAAACAAATCCTGATGTCTTGGGAGGGTCATTACATCAATAATAACAACACACACACACTGATTCAATGCCACCTCTATATTCATCATCATCATCATTTAATGTCCATTGTCCATGCTCGCATGAGTTGGATGGTTTGACCAGGGTTGGCAAGTTGGAAGGCTGCACAAGACTCCAGCCTGATTTGGTATGGTTTCTACGGCTAGATGCCCTTGCTAACGTCAATACCTAGCCAATATCTAACTAACTAATTGATTGTTTGATTAAGCAGGCTTGGTTAGGATAATGAACCATGTGTCTTCCCTGAGCAGACCCTACAAAATAAAGAAACAAGCACAAGACTTTATGCACTGTATGTAGTTCTCTAGTTATGACCATAGAGGTAGGCTTAGAGTGTACATGTGGTGGCTAAGAAGAAATTAAATAATATCGTAAGGATGCCAGTAGAACCTGCCCTAGATACTAGGGCAAACAATGGAACAGAATACAGTACTTATGCATTGAAAAATATATCTTTTTACTTGTAATATATATATATATATATATATATATATATATATATATATATATATATATATATATATATATATATATATATAATGTATATATACTGTGCAAAACATGTCTATATGTACTGTACTTACGGTGGTTAAAAATTCTGAAGGTGCACACAGCTGATGAATTGTATTGATCAAATCCAATGTAGATCACAGTATAGTCACCCCAATCAAAATTGGTAACTGAAAGTATAAATAAAATGGGCTATGTTTAGCAATGTTTAATGTAGTGTTAATATAGGTGGGTGACACAAAGATTGTGTGGTGGTAGGTCTAATATTCTTAGTGTTGTGGTGGTGGTAGCTGTGGTACCAGTGGTGGTAGTGGGTAGTTGTAGTAGTGGTGGTAATGGCGTTGATGGTGACAGTAGCAACAGTGGCAATGGGGATGTTGATCTTAATGATATCAGTGTTATGATGATAATGGCTGTAATGATGATAGTGGAGATGGTGGTGGTGGTTGTGCTGCTGGTGCTGGTGTGGTGGAGATGCTTCACAGTATCTATTCCATATCTGTATGTTCTGAGTTCAAATACTAGTTGCTCTCACCAAAACAGAAAAAGTAAATAAACGATATTTGTTCTGGTTCGTAATGTTTTAATGTTCTTAGAGTTCACTTTGTTGTAAACAGTTGGGTGGTTTTGGTCTCTGGTTCAAGGATAATTTCTTCCCTTCTTTCCACCAGTCTCCAAGACCCTGCAAAAAATATAAGGCCATGGGCACTGCCCTTCCTTCTCTGACATTTTTAACTTGTTTTAATGTCCACTTTTTCGTTACTGTATGAGTTAGGTAGAATTCCTTGAGACAGAATTTCTAAGGCCAGATACCTTCCTTGTCACCAGCCTTCATCTATTTCAAACAAGGTAATATTCTCCCATTGTCCTCCACATTTTCATGGAAAATTGAAAATAAATTACACTACTTATATAATATTGCTGCTCATGACTCAAGAAAGAAGACGAGTATTACAGCAAGAATGAGTACTGTGCATAGCAGAAACATCCGACCCAGAGTCACAAAATCTGATTCAACAAAACTTGTGCCATGGTGTGGGAGTTTTGTCATCTACCTCAGTGAGTGGCCCTTGGCATCTATGGTGTCACAGTGGAAGGGGACAAAACACCCACAAAGCTGCTTCTCCATACGATGAGAAATCAATTCTTGCATTGTCAGCAGACAAATGTTTGCCCAAAATATGTGACATTGCTGCTTATTCGTGACTATCACAGTGTCAAGATGAGACAGTCACACATTCATACACACACACACACTTATATACACACACTGACATACATGCACACAAGCATAAATTTATACAATGGGTTTCCATAGTCAGCTGGTGATATAGTTAAATACACATGCTCCAATGCCAAGCATTGAGACTGAACCTGAAACCACCTGGCTAAAAGCAAACTTCTTAATCACACATACAAAAAAAAAATCTTAGTTTTCCATGAAATGTGTTATTACCAAACAGAAAATAATTAAAAGAATTATAAATATTAAGCATACCTTCTGGTTCATAATTAAAAACAACTCTGTCAACATCTTTAAACTCTGGTTTGCTCCACTTCAGAGTACTCCAGGGCATAGATATATACAGCTTGTCAGAGGGGCATTTAATCACAGTTGGCAATGATACTGCAAATAGAAGTGAGATTTATTTTGTTTAATCTATTTTTAATCTTTTGTTCTGAATGTAATGTACAAAATAGATAGAAATTGTCAAAAGCATCACATTGTAATCATCATTCAACTCTATCTGTCTACCTATCTATCTATCTACCAGTCTGTCTCTGTGTGTATTTCTCTCTCTCTATATATATATCAATCACCCACTACTGCTCTTGCAGCCTGAGGTGCCACCTAGGTACCACAACACCACTGTCTATCACCTTGGAGATACCTTACTTAATTCTCCCTCTCTCTCCCAAATGTGAAGACTCCTATGCAAAAACCTCTTGTCCAGCTCCACCCCTTGTATTTTAACCTCCATCTAGCATACAAAGGCAACATCTTCCTTCCCTGGGTTTTGTTGACTTACAAGCTACATGATTTCAATAGTGCTAATGGCATGTAAAAAGCACCCAAATACACACAGTAAAGTGATTAGTATTTGGAAAGGCATCCAGAAGACACTGGAGTACGATGCAATCCTAGACTAATTGAACCTTTACCAAACTATTCAACCAACGTCAGCATGGAAAATAGATACTAAGTGATGTTGATGATGATAATATGTATGTATGTCTGTTTGTCTCTGTGTATACACATATCTGTATATAGATATACATGTTATATATATATATCCATATACGTGTGTAGATATATACATGGGATATATACATACATATATATATTAATAATAATCATAATAACAATAATAATCATAATAATAAGGATCTAGTTTTTTCATTTGCAAAATATGCATTTTTTAAAAGGAAGTAAAAAATTTGAAAATAGGCTATAATAATGTAGCCTTTCAGTTTCATTGCTTTGAAGGTATTATGTTGTGGAGAAAAAAAAATTGAAGAAAAAGTTACTGAGGTTTAAAAATCGAAAAAAACTGAGTATTTTTAGTCAATAGCAAGACAGAAATTTTCTGCGTTTAGCGGAGCGTTGTCAACTTTGAGGCTGTACTCTGTGAAATTTATAGTTTAGCATCTGACCTGTTCATTGTAGGTTTCTAAACAAACAGAAATACCTAATAAAATCAACATGTATCATCTTACTATTTCTTTTATCTAGTCATTGTATGTTATTATCGTTTTTTAAAATTTGTTATATCAATATATTTGTCTGTACGTGTTTACTTTATGTGTACTTCAGTATTATGTATACTTGCCATGTATTTATGTACATCATTAATATATATGTGCGTGTGTGTGTGTGTGTGTGTGGGTGTAAACTATGGTAAGACTAAGGATCTAGTTTTTTTCATTTATAAAATATGCATTTTTTAAAAGGAAGTAAAAATCTGAAAATTGGCTATAATAATGTAGTCTTCTAGTCTCATTGCTTTGAAGGTATTATGTTGTGAAGAAAAAAAGTTACAGAGGTATAGAAATCAAAAAACGTATATTTATAGCCAATGGCGAGACAAATTTTCTGCGTTTAGCGAAGCGGTGTCAACTTTGAGGTTGTGCCCTGTGAAATTTGTAGTTTAGCATCTGACCTGTTCATTGTAGGTTTCTAAACAAACAGAAATACCTAATAAAATCAACATGTATCATCTTACTATTTCTTTTGTCTCTTCATTATGTGCGTCTGTCTCCAAAACTCCAAAGTCGAGTAACGTTTTCATGCTTGGATTTGTAAACTACGATAAGAATAACACTGGTCAACAAAGAGTTTGTCCTAAGGAAAAGAATATCTGCATTTTATATGATTTTGCATGCAGAATTCAGAAATAACGTCAAATTATCTATATCACCCACAGTTTCTCTGTTCCACGGGCTAATTGACATTTTTATTAATAGAGTTAATCTAGTGAAATCATAAATCCAGCTATCTGAGTCAACGAGTCCCCAAAATATATGAAATGAAAAATATGTAAAAATACTAACACAGAAAAAGCATAGAAAAATACTAACACACAGAAGCACAGCTGCACAGACAACAGTGAACCACAACACAATGTGAGGCTGTCATGGTAACAAGCTTCTAATGACACACTGTCTGTTGATTGGCTAAAATTACCCAAATTTTCCAAATTTAATTCCAAATAACATCAGTTTCTTTAATTTACGGGATAAAGTAATTGGTTGATCGTAATCAATATTCAGAGTTGCATTGATACACAAAATTGAAAGCAATCTGAGCAAAATTAAGTGGGGCTCATTTTGCGAATGAGAAAGACCAAAACCAATAAGCAGCACAACCTCAAATGATGTCAGTTTAAAATTCCTTCTCCCTTTTTTTTTATCTTCAAATATTCCTACGTAGCTACTCTAATGAAAAGACGGCTTAGCCATGAGGCTAGCAGCCCAACTCCAAAGAAAGTCAGTTAAGAATTCCTTCTCCCTGTTTTCATTTTTTTTTTTTTGTTTATCTTCAAATATTCCTAAATAGCTACACCAAAGAAAGTCAGTTAATGATTCTTTTCCCTCTTTGCTTGTTTTTTTTTTAATCTTCAAATATTCCTACCTAGGTACTCTAATGAAAAGACAGCTTTGCCTGAGGCTAGCAGCACAACACCAAAGAATGTCAGTTTAATATTCTTTCTCCCTTTTTCAATTTTTGTTTATCTTAGAATATTCCTATGAGTCTATGCCAAAGAAAGTCTTCTCCCTCTCTTTTGTTGTTTATCTTCAAATATTCCTACCTAGCTACTCTAATCAAAAGATGGCTTTTCCATGTGGCTAGCAGTACAACGCCAAAGAAAGTCAGTTTAAAATTTCTTCTCTTTTTTGTTTACTTAATCTTCAAATATTCCTAATTAGCTATGCCAAAAAAGTCAGTTAAAACAATTCTTCTCCCTCTTTTCTTTGTGTTTTTTTTATCTTCTTTAAAGATTCCTACCTAGCTATGCTAATGAAAAGACTACTTTGCCATGAGGCTAGCAGTACAATGCCAAAGAAAGTCAGTTTAAGATTTCCTCAGCCTTTTTTCAATTTAGTTTTTTTTACTGTTTATCTTCAAATATTCCTACCTAGCTACTCTAATGGAAAGTTGGCTTTGCCGTGAGGCTAGCAGTACAACGCCAAAAAAAGTCAGTTTAAAAATTTTCCTGCTTTTTTTTTTTCATTTTCATATTTTTTTTCTTTTGTTTACCTTCATATATTCCTACGTAGCTACGCCAAAGAAAGTCAGTTAAAAAATTTCTTCTCCCTCTTTTTTTTTCTGGTCTTCAAATATTCCTACGTACGTAATCTAATGAAATGACGGCTTTGCCATTAGGCTAGCAGCACAACACCAAAGAAACTTAATTTAAAATTTCTTCGCCCTCTTTTGGGCTTTTTTGTTTATCAATGTTTATCTTCAAGTATTCCTACCTTGCTACTCCAAGGAAAAGATGACTTAGCCATGAGGCTAGCAGCACAGCACCAAAGAACATCAGTTTAAAATTTCTTTTCTTTTCTTTTTTTGCTTACCTTCAAATCTTCCTATGCCAAAGAAAGTCACTTGAAAATTATCTCCCTCTTTTCTTTCTTTCTTTTTTTTTTTGTTTATCTTCAAATATTCCTACATAGCTACGCCAAAGAAAGTCAGTTAAAGATTTCTTCATCTTGTTTTTTTTTTGTTTACCTTCTCATGTTCTTAACTAGGTACTCTAATGAAAAGACGGCTTTGCCATGAGGCTAGCAGCACAACACCAGTCAGTTTAATATTCCCCCCTTTTTTCATTTTCTTTTTTTCTTTTGTTTGTCTTAAAATATTCATACCTAGCTACGCCAAAGAAAGTCAGTTAACAATTTCTTCTCCCTCTTTGCTTTTTTTGTTTATCATTAAATATTCCTACCTAGCTGCTCTGAAGAAAAGACCGTTTTGCCATGAGGCTTGTAGCATACACTTGAGTGAAATTCCTCTCCTCTCTATTATATATATACATATGAACGTAGTAGATAACAGCTAGCCTTTGGCCGCGTTTTGGACCCTGTTGTGTCCACTACTCTGATTGGTTGGTATTGGTGCAATTTATCTCTTTCTCTAGCATGCGCCAATATGCAGCCTTCAAATAAGGTCATGTGTGACAGCCTGTTTTCTACCCAGCTTTGAGGCTACAATTCCTTATAAAACTCATTGTCTCAATGTCATTCAGTTCCAGACCTTTTAAGGTCTGGCCATTGACCACACAAGACACCACCAGTTCCAGCAACACCACAACAGCAGCCACATGGGACTCACTAACTTCGTCCAACAGCATTCGGCCATCTCCATCTCTGTCGCCACCATTCGTCCTAACGTCAACATCTCTCTACATACACATCTCAACAAGCAACTCGCTCTGGTTACAACACTGCACTGTTCGTGAATTACTTCACCATGGATCAACAGCAAGTATACAATCTGCAAGAACTCCTGTACCAAATGACCCAGGCAGCAGCATCTCAGCCACAACTTCATGTACGACATGTACCACAACCGGCTCGGCATCATCGCCGCGACTATCATGTACAATTGACTACGAACTGGTATTTATAATTTTTGTGTCTATGAACTTACTCCTCACTTCGATGGCTACAGACTCTTTCACAGTCTCTTCTTCATCGCCATCCTTATATGTTCTTAACATGCATACGTCTATGCCTACACACACACGCATACATACTACTCTTATGTTGGCCTGTCTATTATTCTGTATATATGACGCACACACAATCACACATGTTAACATATCAATAACTCTTCTCTTAAACATTCTACCCGGTTGTGTCTCTTATTTCCCTCTGACACATATATGCATTGTTCTATTTATATTTATTGTATCGACCGTGTGATGTACTAAGGAGCCATTCTTATCACCTCACTTTGCACAGATGTCACAAATCGGCAACCTGTTCCAGATCCTCAAGACTACAGAAACAATTATAATGGAAGGAGATACTCCACAGGTATCTCAACCTTCATGCCCATTATAGGGTTTTAGCACAATGCCAAATAACGTCGGTTTAAAATTTCGACCTCATGTTTATCTTAAATATTCCTACATAGCTGTGCCAAAGAAAGTCAGTTAAAGATTCTTCTCCCCCTTTGTTTTTTTGTTTATCTTCTTCAAATATTCTTACCTAGGCATTGTAATGAAAAGACGGCTTTATGATGAAGCTAGCAGTACAATGCCAAAGACAGTCAGATAAAAATTTCTTCTCTCTCTCTTCATTTCTTCTTTTTTTGTTTCCTTATCTTAAAATATTCCTACCAATCTACGCCAAAGAAAGTCAGTTTAAAATTTCCTCTCTAATGAAAAGATGGCTTTGCGATTGAGGCTGGCGGCACAGCACCAGAGAATGTCAGTTTAATATACCTTCTCCCTTAAAAAAATTTTTTTTATTTGTTTATCTTAAAATATTCCTGCCTAACTATGCCAAAGAAAGTCGGTTACAAATTTCTTCTCCACTTTGCTTTTTTTGGTTATGTTCTTCAAATATTCCTACCTATCTTCTCTCATGAAAAGACTGCTTTGCCATGAGGCTAGTAGCACAACGTCAAAGAAAGTCAAAGATTCTTCTCCTTCTTTGCCTGTTTTTTTTTTGTTTATCTTCAAATATTCCTACCTAATTACTCTAATGAAAAGACGGCTTTGCCATGAAGCTAGCAGCACAATACCAAAGAAATCAGTTTAAAATTTCTTCACCCTCTTTTGAGTTTAAAAAAAAAAAAATTTTTTATCTTTAACTATTCCTACCTAGCTTTACCAAAATATATCAGTTGAAAGGTAATCTTCAAGTTTAAGGGGATAAAAAAAATAAATAAAAATATTCAAGGGAAGTAACTGAACGTCTTACCAGTATTCTCCGTACATCACTGTTTATAAATAAATCACACACGTGATTTGATTAACGTTAGGGTGTGATTTATTTATAAACAGCTAAAAGAAAACGGATAATACTGGTAAGTTGTTCAGTTATTTCCCTTGAATATTTTTATTTTTTTTATCCCCCTAAACTTGAAGATTACCCAGTTGAAAATATCTTTTCCCTGTTTTTTTTTATTTTGGCTTTTTGTTCAAGTATTCCTACCTAGCTACTCTATTGAAAAGACGGCTTTGCCATGAGGCTAGCAGCACAAGCCAAAGAAAGTCTTTTCAATTTATTATTTTTTTGCTTATCTTAAAATATTCCTACCAATCTACGCCAAAAGAAAGTCAGTTAAAAATTTCTTCTTCCGCTTTTCATTTTTCTTTTTTTTTGTTTATCATTTTAAATCATTGACATTTGGACCTGGTGAACAGAGATTTTATACAGGGTTCAAAATAGTAGACAAGAAGAAACTCAATGAATGGGTCAGGAAGATAAATATCACTGGTGATATCAGGACTGACATCACAGACTCCAACAATCTGATAAATGTAATCTCGATCTTTGTAGCTCGGAAGTTAGGTTTGAATGCCCAAGGTAAATGTCAACATAACCTAAAGGAACCATGGTGGAAAAGGAGAATAATGCAGTCTATTAACGGGACCAGAAAAAAATATTTTGGAACAGTGAGAGAAATATGTTGAGCTAGAGAAGAAGTGTAGAGTGAAGAGAAAGGGAATCAATGTTTTGATTGGCGCATTAAAACAGAGGTTGAAAGCTAAAGTGCATAAACTAAAGATATATGAACAGAAAATTGAGCAATATAGAGCTAAGACTTTACAAACAATCAGAAACGAGTCTATCAGGAACCGGATGGGAAAGAAAAGGGTGAAAAAGCCATGCCAGATGCTGAAGAAAGTAAAAGATTCTGGGCAAACATGGTCTCCAGAGAAACAATGCAAAACTGAAGCAGACTGGTTAAAGAAACTCAAGGAGGAGAGTATCAGCAGGAGGATTTGAGAATAACTGAGATGATTGGAGAACAGTGCAGGGGAATTCCTAACTGGAAAGTGCCTGGCCCAGATGGGGTTCAGAGATTTTGGTTTAAAAACTTCACAGGAGAATTGTAAGACAGCTGGACGAAATACTGAGTAGTGACATCCAAGTACCAGCCTGGATGACAAAAAGAAGAATGGTATTATGCCAGAAGGACCCAAGTAAAGTGAATGCAGTTGGAAATTTCTGACCAATATCTTGTTTGCCACTGACATGGAAACTGATGATGGCCATCATATTGAACAACATCTATAAGTACCTAGATGAGAACGACCTACTACCAGTGGAACAAAAGGGATGTAGACGTAAAAGCATAGGAACAAAGGATCAGTTACTAATCGATAAGACTATCCTGGCTGACTGTAAGAAGAGACACAAAATTTTGGCGATGGCATGGGTGGACTACAGGAAAGCATGTGATATGGTTCCACATGTGTGGATTATTAAATGATTTAAACTGCTTAAGGTCTCCCACAATATCCTGAAGTTAATACAAAACTCAATGGCAATGTGGTAAACTGAACTCACAGCATGGGGAGATAAGCTGGGAGAGGTAAATATCACAAGAGGAATCTTTCAAGGGGACAGTCTGTCGCCTCTTCTATTTGTCTGCATACTGCCACTAACCAGCATTTTAAGAAAGTTGTGTGTGGGGTACATGCTAGGCAGAGTGAAAGTAAACAACCTGTGATATATGGATGACCTAAAGCTATTTGCTAAGACTGAGAAAAAAATTGAGAGTTTGACGGCAACTGTGCAGATGATTAGCAAAGATATTGCATGGAATTTTCAAAAGGACGAAAATTAGTAAAAGCCATGGGATCAAGCTGGAAAGTGGTGGAACTATAAAGGAAGTCAGAGAGGAAGGATATAAGTACCTGGGTTTCATTGAAAGAGATAAGATGAAAGAAATGTACAGAAAATGTACATCCACAGTGCAGGATGTGCTCTGAGAAGGGAGAAAGTATAAGCCATATTGTTAGTGAGTGCTGTAATCTCACACAATGTAAATACAAAAGGAGACATGACAATGTGGCCAGATATGTCCACTGGCTGGTGTACAGTAAAGCAAACCTTGAGAGAGCCGAACAATGGTATGAATACAAGCCAGAGGGAGTAATGATAAATGAACATTACAAAATACTCTGCGATCTTAACATACAGTGCAACCAAGTCATAGAGGTGAGATGGCCAGATATTGTGATCATCCATAAAGATGAAAAAGAAGCAAAGATAATAGATGTTGCAATATCAGGTGATTCGAGGGTGAAATGTAAGGAAACAGAAAAGAGTGAGAAATACCAGCTGCTGTGAGATGAGATATGAAAGTTATGGGGCATGAGGAAAGTAATGGTGATACTGGTGGTAATTGGAGCATTGGGAGCAGTTTCGAAGAACTTTGAAAAGCATATTAAAAATATTGGAGCTGCTGTCAGGCTCGAAGTGATCCAGAAGACAGCTTGCATTCTAAGGAAATTATTGTCTCTTTGAGTCACAGGAGAAGGCACTACTTGAAACCTTTGGTAATTTGTTATTGCCTGCTTTCAAGTAAAGATCAACTGGAAATTAAGAACTATCCAAGAGTCTCTCGGAATAACAATAATGATAATAATAGTGGCTTGACAGACAGTACAAACCCCCATTAGACGCAATATCTTCAATACCATGAGACTGGATATTGTGCAACATCTTAAATAATAGTAATAATAACTAGCAGAAAGACTGCCCTCCAGGCAGTTTTCTGCTAGTCATTTGGTAATATTTTCACAGTTGATTTCCAATTCTATGTCTAATTATCTCTTTGTATAATGATACTCACTTGCTTAGTAAATATTGCTTTCAGTATTTTATCACAGTCATGATCTTTTTTAAACAGATATCAAGGTAGTCCAACTACATTTAGTGTGCAAAAAAATAGCAGCGATCACAAGAGATTTTTGAATATCTATAGTGTATCAGATAGTCATAGCAACAAAGGCACTTGATAATTCTTAGATAAAGATGGAAAGGAAATAAGTGATACGTGTATGTGTGTGAGAGAGAGAGAACATTGCAAATAACAAATGAAATTAACATGAAATGACAAAAATCATATAAATAAAAGTTCTTTAAAAACTATCTTGTACTGAATAGTTAAATTTGTGAACTTGAAATATTCAATAATAAAAGGAATGTAAATTTTCCTGAAAACTTCAATTTATAAAAACTCTCACATGCTTAGTAAATATTTCTTTCAGTAATTTATCATGGTTGTAATATATTTCTAATTTAAACAGACTTGAAGGTAACCCAGCTACATTTAGCATGCTAGAAATAGCAGCAATCATATAGTTATTATTGTAAGGCTTATAGTATTCCAAACAGTCATACCAACAAAATCACTTTGTAATTTTTTTTTTTTAAATTATACCTGTATATTAAAAAAATTTTCATTTTATCAAAAATATTCATTTAACAAACTCTGGAAACTGATATTATTCTTGAAATTGTGCCTTGTATCAAAGTTATACAGCTATTTTGTCTAATAGTATTCATTCATTCAATAAATTATTTCTTTACATTACATATATAGAATAAACTGTGAGTTTTGCAAATAGCAAATTAAATCTTGAAATGAATATATATTAAATTATCATTAATGAAAACAGAGGTGAGAGAGAGTGAGAGACTGTTGCAACAAATTACCATTAAACATTAAAGTCTACTCTGCAATGAATGCAGGTTGTGCACTGTTTATCTTGATAGCAGATCACCATCTTGCGCACATGTGGTTGTGATTCATGTCCCTGGTGTACCCTTATCAGACAGGCAGTCATGATGGGTATATTGGGCTTCTGTATGCCAGTGTCACTCTGATGACATGCACTGCCCTCTCACTCCTCGATAATAATAATAATAATAATAATATAAGAATGGAAGTCAACAGGCTATAATGGTGTGTGCGTGTTTATATCTATCTATATATATATATATATATATATATATATATATATATATATATATATATATATATATATATATGGTAGACACTTATTGATTTTGATGTGTGAGCATGAAGTTATTTGTTGCTTACTCATTGAATTGGCATGTGAAGTGGTTGAGTATTCTACAGACACAACTATCTTTTATATAATCCATTGGTAGAATCAACTTGACATTGTGTGTGACAAGACTGGACCATTGAATTACAGGAAAAGTTCATCCAACAAGCTTTCTAACCTCTTTCCATTTACCAAATTTCACCCACAAGACTTTGGGCTACCCACTACTATGATAAAAGCACTTGTCCAAGATGCCACTCAGTGGGATTGAACTTAAAACCATATGTTCTTTCGGTGAGCTTCTTAATCCCTCAGCCAAGCCTACGTCCATGTGTGTGTGAGTAGTTAATTTTGATATAACGAATTTTTGTTCGACCTTCATTACAACAATAATTGACTCATATTTCTTGCAGGTTGAGTGACTATTTTGCTCAAAAACCTATTATGTTTAACCCTTAAACAAGATGCACCCCAGCCACCCCACTGTATATATATCCAAGAACAACATCCATGAACAATGCCAGCAGCAGCCAACCATTGAAGACCAAGTCCAACAGCACAAGTTACTGTGGTTTGGCCACATCTGTAGGATGAGCACTGAAAGTCTACCATGCCAACTTATGCAGTGATAGTGACCCACACACTGGAGAATCCAATGCAGTGCACCAAAGAAGACACGGGCAAAGCAAATTGAGGAAGACCTCAAGTCACAACACCTTGACCTTGGGAATACTTATGCTGGTGCCATGGATCAGAAAGCATGGAATCACCTCATCACCAAAGTCCATCATACAGCAGTACCCACAGTAGCATATTAGATGCCAGAAGGAGAATAACATCAACTGACAGAAAAAAGATTTTTTTCCTTTCAAAGAAATTTCTTCAGCAGGTTTGGTCTCATGGCAGTTGGTACTCTAACCACTCACAGGCATTTTGTTTATATAGAAATTAATGTGCAGAAACATCTTTTAAAATTGTTACTTACTTTTATTTGTTTGTGGACAATTTTTCTTGATCTCACACATATCTGGTTTTATTTCAGAGTAGAAATCCAATAAATAATTTGGCAACATTAGCATATTTTTCACAAGATTGCTCAAAATATTCGATGGTGTTTGGCTTGGGTTTTTCCAAAAATTCTGTAATTCTTCCTTCGATAAAGTTTGGTTGAGAATCCATAAACGACTGATCCGACCAGAGAAATAAGAGGGTTCAATTGCATGTTGTTTTGTGTTTAATTTCCCACCAACAACTAGTAAACCCCTGAAATGTTAATGAAGATAAGTTTTACAAAGTAGTTTTCTGAAACTAGAATTATGTTTAAGTGAAATAATAATACAGGCACTGGCTGTCATGACTTCTGGGCTTAACTGGTTGGCAGTTTTATCATGTACATTTTGCTGCCTTGGTATAAAAGATGGGCTACACCAAATATTCTGCTCAGTACCACAGATTTCCTTGTCAGTTGTATGACCTTAACCAGTTTAGCATGTATGTCCCTTGGTGGCAAATGATATGTGCATCTCTGATCATGAGCAGAAGTTGGGGGAGAGCATCATAGGAATTCTTTGGAGTTTGAATAATTCACCTTTGAAAACATGGGTGTTTCATTTAACATCCTTAAACAACCCTTATTCAGAGACCTTTTGTGTGAAGTGGGCTACTTGACTTGAAGAAAATTCTAATTTGGGCTCCACCTGCAAGGTCATGCTTTATGGTAAAGTCCAAGTCCAAGTCAGTTCCCTCGTTGATACAGTGTATACCTTCAGTGCTGATATCAGAATGGAGTTTGGACTGAGAAAGTGTGGTGTATTAGTATTGAAGAGAGGCAAAATCAAATGTATGGACGGACTAATGATACTGTCGGGGGAGCTTATGAAGCAGATAGAAGAGACAGGCTATAAGTACTTGGGGATTTTGGAAATGGAGAAATTAATGGAGAAAGAAATGACAGAAAAATTTAAGGTGGAGTACTTACATAAACTGAGACTGATCCTTAAATCGAAATTAAATGGACCGTAGATGAACTAAACAAATTAGACAGAAAGACAAGTAAGTTGCTAACTAGATAAGGGTCACCCCACCCAAAAAGTGACACAGACAGACTGTATATACCAAGAAAAAGAGGGGAAAGTGGACTTATTGGATGCAAACATAGCATTAGAGCAGAAGAAAACAACATAGCATGGTATGTAAAAAATGCCACAGAACTGCTATTATTAGTAGGAAGGTCAGGCTTGGGTAGGATGAAAGATTGCAAAGATAAAGCACTATACAAGAAATTGAAAATAGGTGGGTAAAAAAAAAGAATGCATGGTCAATTTCATAGGGATGCTGAAGATAAGACAGACAAAGAAAAAAGATGGCTGTGGATGACTAAAAGTGATTTAAAACTGGAAACGGAGGCTCTAATCTGTGCTGCCCAAGAGCTAGCACTAAGAACAAACTACATAAAATACAGAATAGACAACACAGCAGAAAGTGATAAGTGAAGAATCTGCGGACAAAACGGTGAAACCATATGGCATATTACCAGCCAATGTACGCCACTAGCCTAGGAGGAATATAAGAGATGCCACGACAATATAGCTAGGCTTGTTCATTGGACACTTTGCAACAAGTATGGACTTGACAGAGCAAAAAATTGGTATGACCACAAACCTGAAGGCATTGTCGAAAATAGAAATGCAAAGATTCTATGGGATTTTATAATTCAATGCAACCATGAAATTGAGAATAAGAAGCTGGACATAGTTTTAATTGAGAAAGAAAATAAACTATGCTGGATCATAGACATAACATGCCCAGCTGACAACAAGGTACATGACAAGGAAGAAAGAAAAGTTGAGAGATATGACAGGTTAGCTTGGGAAGTTAAGCAGTTGTGGTCGCTGAAAAAGGTGGCAGTTGTACCAATAATTGTTGGAGCCCTGGGAACAGTGGGCAAAAATCTCAAGAAGTACATGGCAGAAATAGGGGCTGCAATAAAGGTGGAGCACTTGCAGAAAACAGCACTGCTTGGAACTGCTCGAATACTCCAGAAGGTGCTCAAAAAATAGGTGTTACCTACAGTGTCACCTGTTCACTGGTAGTGAACAACTGACACTATAGTATACCTCCAGCATAAGAAGCTGTGCAAAGGCAACAATAATAATAACAATAATTCTTTCTTTCTGCTATAGGCACAAGGTTATAAATTAGAGAAGTGTGTTAGTCAATTTCATCAATCCTAGTTCTCACCTGGGACTTATTTTATCAACTCCCAAAACAAATGAGAGGCAAAACCTTTCGCCTCAAATTGATATCAACATGGAAAATCCTAGATACCAAGAAGGCCCCATTTCATGATTTCAATAGTTTACAAAAAGAAACCGATCCAGTTACTTAATCATTTTTGCTTAAAAGTTTCAGAACCTTTTTCACTTATGCCAGCATAAAAAGAATGGCTACAATAAAAATCAATGACTACTTACAGTGATGGAATTTGTTTTCCATTACCAAGATTTTTTTCTAAAGTTAAGTCTCCATTGTGATAAACCTCGAGGATTCCATTACTATTGCTCCATTGTAGTATCACATGATGCCAGATTCCATTAGTTAAAGATTTCAAGGTAACGGTGTGTGTGTCATCAAACATCTGGAGGGACAGAGTGTTACCATGTAAATGTACCAATTCTTTGGCGCCGAATACTGGATTTACCAAATCACTGAAATAGAAATCCATGTACTTCCGTAAAATGAACCTATAGATTAGTATTATTTCATGATTGACTGGATACTGTTCAAGACCTCTTGTTTACCGTAACAAGAAACACATAAAATGCACACACACACACACACACACACACATATATACATGTGCATTATGTCTGTATGGATATATACATACATACAGCACTGGTGTAGCTATGTGGTAAAAGGCTTGCTTCCCAACCACATGGGTCTGAGTTCAGTCTCACCAAAGCCTTGTGAGTGGATTTGGTAGACAGAAACTGAAAGAAGCCCGTCATGACAGCACCGCATGACTGGCATCCATGCTAGTGGAGCGCTAAGAGCACCATCCAAGCGTGATTGTTGCCAGGGCCACTGACTCCCCCCCCCCCACCGTGCCTGTGGCACGTAAAAAGCACCATTCAAGCATGATCATTACCAGCGTCACCTTACTGACACTTGTGCCAGTGATACATGAAAAACAACATTCTAGCGAGGGCGTTGCCAGTGCTGCTGGACTGGCTCCTGTGCCGGTGACACGTAAAAACACTATTTGAGTGTGGCCATTGCCAGTACCGCCTGACTGGCCCTCATGCCAGTGGCACGTAAAAGCACCCACTACATTCTCACAATGGTTGGCGTTAGGAAGGGCATCTAGCTGTAGAAACTCTGCCAGATCAGATTGGAGCTTGGTGCAGCCATCTGGCTCACCAGTCCGCAGTCAAACCGTCCAACCCATGCCAGCATGGAAAGTGGACGTTAAACGATGATGATCATGATATATATATATATCTACGTATACAGATATATATATGTGTGAGTGTGTGCGTGTGTGTGTTTGTTCCCCCATCATCGCTTGACAACCAATGTTGGTGTATTTATGTCCCTGTAAACTAGCAGTTCAGCAAAAGTGACTGATAGAATAAGTACCAGGCTTACAAAAAATTAGTCCTGGGAGTCGATTTCTTCTACAAAAAAAAATACCTTTTAAGGCAATGCTCCAGCATAGCTGCAGTCAAATGACTGAAACAAGTAAAAGAAATAAAAGAAATACATGATTAAGATGATTGTTTCCCCAAGCATAAGATCTCAGGTTAGGATTTCGGAATCATCAATTCAAGGCTTCATATTCCATAGCCAGGTACATATGGTCATCCTGGACAAAGCAATTCATTACACATTGCTCCAATCTATACAGCTGACAATGTGTTGCACCTGCTGCAAAATGATGCCTCAGAGATTATTAAACCAAGATCTTGCAAATACAAGATGTCAATAGCACCTTACGTTTGCAAGATGTGGCATACAACAAGATGACTGAAAGTTATGCATACATGCATGATGATGGCCATCCACTCATGACTGAAAGCCATTACTGACCTTTAGGAACATTGTGCACTCACAACTACCTTATACTTTACACTTGCAGTTTTGTTGGTGACTAATGAGCCCTGCTCTTGACAAACATACATGACTGCAAATATTGCAGACCAGGCTTTCCCTATTCATTACACTAGCAGTGAATTTTCAAGCAGCATGCTTAAATTCTTCATTGGTATTGATTTTCAAAGGTATTGATTCTCTCTACCCATTTCCTCCATCTGTGGCGATGACAAGCATTGCTCTTCCAAGTCAGCCTCCCGCAATTCACAGGCCTTTCATGAGGACTTTACACAGTCCTTAAATCGCAGTTTTGACTTCTGCTGGGGTTGCTTTCCAATGACAAGTTCTCCATATAGCATCTATTTAGGGATCCTACTATCATTCATTCTAACAAGGTGTCCAGGTCAACATAATCAGTGTTTGTGCACCATCACTTCAATATTCAAGATATTAGCTTTCCTCAGGACCTGTGTATCTGGAGTTTTTAAGGTCCAGCCAACATTCAGAATGTGTCTCAGACATCTCTGATGGAGGCGTTCAAGGACCTTTACATACATACATACATACATACATACATAAGAAAGAGCAAACAATACTTACTTTGATCCATAGAGACATATACTTGTAGCAGATGCCTGTTTCTCATTGTTCATGTCTTCATAGTACTTTATCCAGAAGGTCATGGTCAGCTGATCTTCTATGATATGACTAAACTCATGTGCATTCATTGGTATAAAAAACCCTTTGGGTTTCAGAACTACCAAGTCACTTCCGTAGGGGATATCTATAAGATTATAATTAATTTTGAAATTTTAGTTTGGAGTATTTTCTTTTTGCTACTTCTTTATATATGTGTATATGTTGTGAACAGTGGTGGTGAAGGTGGCGAATTATGTATTTAGGGATGTTAAAAAAATCTCTTGTATCATATTTATTTAGTTAATTAATGTATGCATTTTCCATAAAACCAGAAAGCTATGACAGACTCAGAAAGGTATCTTACAACTTTATGCATAAACATAGAACACAACAAAAAAAAAACATCAATAAAGGAAGAAAAAGAAGAAACAAAGCAACTGTTAAATGTTTCTATTGTGAAATTTTTAAGTAACATCCATGACTTGGAAGATTTTAGTGTTCCTTGATATTGAAGGGTATCTCCAATATCTCAATCTCAATCATACAACTATGTCTAATCCAATTGGAATAGATTTTTGTTCATAATGTCTTCCAAGTTGTTTTAGAATATTTTCCAAAGCTCCTTCATAATTATTGTTTGTT
>NC_142932.1:51599725-51729725 GCF_046866305.1 Octopus bimaculoides | reverse complement strand
TACCTATGATAATGTCAAATGAAAAAAAGGAAACATAATTTAATAAAACATTTAGTTATCTCTGTACCTTTAGGGCAGATACAAGTAGCTTTATTATTGACCATCCGACAGCTGCTATTCGACCCTTGACAATGGTTTGCTGTTTGACATGTATCAATTTTAAGTTCACAAGTCTTTCCATAATAACCAGATGGACATCTAAGAAAAGATGCAATAAAAATTACAAAAATAGTGAAATCTTGAGATACTTTACACATTTTAGAGAAAAAATATTCATGGAATGAAGGCACATTAATAAAATATAAGATACTTGAGTTGACACAAAGGATTCCTGCGTGTTGCTCAAAGGTCAGGCCAGTTGTGGGAACATGCACTGTTGCAGTACATTGCTGCATTTGTCATTTGGTTGTATATTCCTAGGTAACCTGTGGAGCAAAGTTCCAGTCAGTTCCCATCTCCACACAATACCACCTCGTTTGCTGTGACCATGTAGCTCATGGCCAACTAATACAAGCTGTTAACTCAGCCAGATCTCTCAGTGAAGAGAACATGGTAAGTAGGGTCTAACTCAACAAATTGAGCCACATAGCCAAACAGTCTGAGCTAGCACTCTCAAATCATATGACCAATGGTAACCATTATCCTGCAAAGCATCCTAGTACCAAAGACACAGACATAAGAATTCTTTTCATTAAGAAGCAGGGCCTGAATGCAGATTTGTGTAGCTTATTATGATACAGAAGCTGCTGTCATACAATTTAATAGGCTAAAGTTATCCAAGCTTCCAGACTATTTTGTTAAACTAAGTGACGAGCTAAGTTTACCAACCATGTAGGCAATGCAAAGAGCTAGAATAAAAACTGCAAGGCATCAGTTTTGAAAACTTTGCCATAGCTGATCTCAACCCTAGATAAGAAAGGAGGAGAGGGAGTAGACATTGGTTAGCAGTCCTGCACAATCAATTTTCTACATTGCTACTGAAATGTCAACAAGAGAAGACATGAGACCAGTTATAATAAGGAGAGATGGTCCTCAGAGATTGCCTATGAAGCAATTAAGTTATAAAGCTGAGAGAAAGAAGCACTGGCCAACTCCAACACTGGGGGACAACTGCAATCCATTGCCAAAGATTGAAACAGATGGCGATCTCTTGATGGTGCTCTTGCCCTCCATGCTTCACATAGACTCCAAGGAATTAAGTATCTGCTCCAATGGTCTTACAGTTCTACCAATCCATCAATCAAGGTAGTACTTTATTTATTGACACTTGGCAGGATGAAAAGCAAATTGATTTTGGTAGGATTTGAACTCGGAGCACTGGATATCAGAACATAGACTGCAAGACATTCTATGAGATACTCTGACAAATCTACCCCATTGTTGTTGTTGCTGGTGGTGTAGTGGCAGTAGTGGTGAGTTTTCTTATCAGATTTTTCCTTGTAAACAACAAACCAAAAAGGAAGAATTGCGATAGCATCAAATGAGATGCTTTATTCCATGTATCCCATCTCTTTGATGGCAATGCTTGTCACAACACTGGTGCCAAGTTTTAATGCCCTACCCCACCAGCCTTTCTCTTGAACAACATCAGTGGTTAAAGTGGGAAGGGTTGCAAGTATTGACAACTACAGGTCTTCCTTCATCATCATCATCATCATCATCACCATCTTTTAATGTCTCCCCCTCATGCTGGCATGGCTTGGGCAGTTTGACAGAATCTGACAGATCATAGAACTATGTCATGCTCACCATACCCAGGTTTGTGGCTTGGGTTGGGAGAGCATTTAAAATGTTAATCCTTAATCTTATGAGACATCCAGAAACTCTGGATATGAGACAAGTAGTTTTCAACTTAGGATTATAGCTGTTAGAGGTAACTTAGCATACAAGTAAAGAAAAACATTACTTCAGTTTGTAAGGAATTATTTAAATTTGGTGCATGACTTAGTAGTTAAAGTGCCAAGCTGACAATCTTGAGGTAGTGAGTTTGATTCCCAGACCAGGTTGTGCATTGTGTTCTTGAGCAAGACACTTTTTCATGTTGCTCCAGTTCACTCAGCTGTAAAAATGAGGTGTGACATCATTGATGCCAAGCTGTATCATTCTTTGCCTTTCCCTTGGATAACATCAGTGGAATGGAGGTAGGAAGCTGGTATGCCTGGGTGACTGCTGGTCTTTCATAAGCAACCTTGCCTGGACTTGTGCCTCAGAGGGTAACTTTCCCATGGTCATTCATGACCAAAGAGGGTCTTTACCTTTACTTAAATTTGGTGGTAGTAGTTATGGGGCAGCAGGGTTATTGGTGGTGGTGATAGTAGTGATGACAACGCTGATGATGACAAAGACTATACCTACAACAATGATGATGGCAAGGACGGTGCTGCAGGAAGCGGTAGTGATAAGGATAGAGATGATGATAATAGCAACAATATTAACCCTTTTAAGTCCGAAATGATATAAGTAAAGACATTGACTTACATACAATGCGAGGAGTTTCCACTCTGAAGACATGTAGCCCCATTTGAACAATTTTTACTATCACATTCATTGACAAATGCTGATAAGCATGGACATGTACCATTCTCTTGGGTACCTTGGCAAGGATTTTCCTGAAACAATAAATAAAATATATATGTATATAAGAAAACGGTAAATAAATAAAATGTAAAGCACAATGCTGAAGACATTTAGTTGTGTTTTTACTAATGATAAAGTAGATAACTCTACTTATCTCAGAATGTGTGTATCTAACAACAGGGTCAACTCCAACTATGGAGCTTCTCTATAGTCATTTGGCCTGATGAAAATAGCAGACAAATTAATTTCAAATCACATTTATTATTTTAAAAGAAAGTTTATATTTGACAGGATCTGGTGGGTTAGAGGACTGTGATGTGGCCAGGATTTATGACTCAGAAAGGATCTTTTCAAGTATAGATCCTTAGTCTCATGTGACATTCAGTGGTTCTGGATATAACATTAAGTGTCTTCGACATAGGATTATAACTGTTTGAGGTACCTTAGCTTAACATATAAGTAGAAAGAACTACCCCCAGTTTATAAGGAACTACTTAGATTTAGTGCTAGGGAGATCAGTAGAAGTTATGAAGAGGGTGGTGGTGGTGGTGGTGTAGAGCCGTTTTAATCAAGGAAGCTCTTTCTTCATTAACATAAGCGTCTAGGTAAAGGAAATCCTCATTATAATATGAAGTCCAATGCTGCTTACCTTACAGTAAACTCCAGCTATGCCATTGGCCAAACAATTATGGTTTCTTGGATCAAAATCAGTGCAGTTGTTTGTTACATTAAAAGAGCAGACAGAATGCGTACAAGGAGAAACATTACAAGTTCTATTTTCTTCAGCTGTAAATGTAAGTGAAAAAACTTTATTTAGAAGACAAAATGCTATTTTTTGGAAGAATAATAAGTTATTAGAGTTACCAGTTTTGTTGGTATTGGTCAGCAGGATATTTAATATATATATCAGTGCTTTAATTTTAGCAGAACAAATAAAATAGCCATCTAAGTGTCAAGCTCAATGCAAATATAGTGAGAAACAAATTTATTGTAGCATTCATATTAGGAATGTCCCAGAAAAGAATTACTGGACAGGTTTTATGGGCAAAACCTACTGGCTAGAAATCTAAAAGACTATAAACAAGATGGTTGGATAACATCCATGAGCTTGGTTGGCCTTGTTTGGGGATCCAGTTGGATCAATTGGACACTATTGCTACTGACAAGATCTGATGGAAGGCAGCGTACTTGAGGACTCTTCCCCTACGACCTTCCAGGAATAAGCAAATGAATAAATGACGAGAGAGATTAACTGGAGATAATATCTCTTAAAGATGTGCTGTGTTTAAAAACACAGAATATATATCAGAGGCAGATGCAAGTCAGCCTAGTAGTGGCTGGTCAAAATGCTAAATGCACATCTCTGCCTTGATGGGCATGTACACACAACCAACTGCATGTCAAGACAAAATCAATTGCTACTGATATTAGTAGAAACAGTGAATGAACATTCATTAGTGTTGCTAATAATTTCCTGACTGAATAAAAATCTGTTATGTGCAATAGAACAATATTCATACAAACACACAAAACATACAAAAATATTGAATACTCAGAAGTAAAAACCAAAATAAAATATATCTGTATAAAACTGATTAGTGAGAATATTAAATCACATGTACCTCGGGAAAGTGTCTTCTGCTATAACTTCAAGCAAACCAATGCTTTGCAAGTGAATTTGGCAGATGGAAACTGGGCAAAGTTTGTTGTACATGCACACACACACACTAACATATATATATATATATATATATATATATGAGGGGGTACCCCAAAATAACTAGAAACATTCTCTATGGGACAAACCCATTGTAGTTCAGGATTCTACTGCTAGATGCCACTTGATGTGACCCTCAGGCAACAGTCTGCTGACTGGCATTGCCAAATAAAGTCCTACTGCCATGTGAAGTGTCTTTGATTTACAGTGCTTCTCCCCTGTTTGTTGATTTTTGCAATGGCTGAAATGAGGGAACAGTGTACTTCCATGAAATTCTGTTTTCTGCATGAGAAAACAGCGACCGAAACAGTTGTCATGCTTCAAACAGCTTACAAGGACGCTGCCATGAGAAAAAACACAAGTTTGTGAGTGGCTTCTATGCTTCACTTGTCTCTTGAAGCCCAACTTCATTCAGGATGACCATCAACCTCCTGAACAAATGAAAACATGAAAATTCATGAACTGATCTTGGAGGATTGTCACCAAACAACTGACGAACTTGTTGATATGACTGGTGTGTCCTGGAGTATCTGCCAACGAATTTTGAGTGAGGAATTGTGAATGGAAAGAGTTGCAGCAAAATTTGTACCTCACTTGCTCACAGGAGATCAAAAGCTGTCACAATTGAAGGCATGTTGTGAACTGAAAGAACAGCTGGAAGTTGATCTGGACCTTTTTTCAAAGATCCATCACAGGTAATAGAAGCTGGTGCTATGGAATGTACAGATGTGGAAGAGGTGAAGAAAAAACAATGAGAGCGTTAAAAGGTATCACTTCACAAGAGTTCCAGCACTGCTTCGAATAGTGGAAAACGCGCCTGGACTGATGCATTGCTTCACATAGAGAATACTTTGAAGGCGATGAAAGTGTAAACATGTAAAACTAGGTGAATAAAATAACTTGCAAAATTCTAGCTTCTTTTGGGTACTCCCTCATATATATATATATATATATATATATATAAATATATATACTTTTATTCTTTTATTTGTTTCAGTCTTTTCACTGCAGCACTGCCTTTAGCCGAAGAAATCAATACCAGGACTTATTCTTTGAAAGCCTAGTACTTATTCTATCGGTCTCTTTTGCTGAACTGGTAAGTTATGAGAACATAAACACATCAACCTCAGTTTTCAAGTGATAGTGGGGAAACAAATACAGACACACAAATATATACATATATATACAAATACACACACACACACACACACACACACACACACACACACACACACACACACATATATATCGTCTGTAAAAAACATAAATCCGAAAGGAGCACACTCTAAGGGGCCAACAGGTCTTGGGATCTGACAATACGCCATAAAGCTAAACCCTTTATGGACAGAAAACATAAGGTAATCCCACAAACCGGTCTTCCTCATATATTTCAGTGAAGCTTTACATAGTGTTGCATCGTTATTGACTGCTATTTCCAGCAAATTTTGGTGCCTTGTCGTATCACTATTTCTTATTTATGATTCTACCTGTATGGTGATTTACTTGGCTGGAAAGTAATACTATTGTATTGCAATGATATTTAAAATTTATATATATATATATATATATATATATATATATATATATATATATATATATATATATTCAACTAACAAAATATCTTGAGTTTCCAATGAAGAAGCTTTGTTTCTAGGTTAAGATCAGTTTTGCTTTCCTATCAGAAAGAAATTTTAAATACAAAACCATCACACACATAAACACACACAAACATGCATGCACACACAAATGCATACGTGCACACACAAACATAAATGTACATGCTCACATGCACACATACGCATTATATAAGTGTCGTGGCCAATCAGAATAGACAATGAATGACTCAGTAGACAGCATTTAAATGTTTTAACTAATTATTTTTAGGTGGCAAGCAGACATGGGCACCCTCTCAGCCCTCCCACCTCTGACCCAGAAAAACATCCAGGATGTGTCAGCATGAGAGAGAGAGAGATGGAGGACCAGAGGGTGATAGAGGGGAGAATAGTGAAAGAGAAAAAGAAAGAACTATGTCAGCATTCATCTGGTATGTTTTTATTGACCATAAAAATATAGAAAGCAAATTTGACTTCTGCTGCATTTGAACACAAGGCACAGAGACCTAAAATAAACAGTGCAGCATGTGTTACCCAATGCTCTTATGAGTCTGCCAATTAACATTTTACATACATACATACATACACACATATAAATACTCACTAACATACACACACTCATACAAACACATGTTAAATGAATTACTGAAACATTATTTACCTTTAGTTTGATTGGAATTAGAGACACATTGGTATATACCTTTGTCTTCTTGACATACAGTTCCATTTTGACAAGTGAGATTGCCACAGGCTTTAGAATTATATTGGCAAAGGGACTTATCATGTCCTGGAGGGCACTGACATGAAATAGTACTGTTATTTTCAGTGCAAGAATTTACAGGAACACATAGTCCATTATTATCTGTTTAAAAAAAATTAGCTGAAAGGAATTACTTTGGCAGATTTATTAGTATAATGACTTTTTTTGTATTATTGATAGACAGTGAGATGTATAGGTGAAGGAAGTTATCCATCTATAGAAGTGATGTCACTCTAAGAAATTTGGAAAATGGGAGAGAAGAGACAGAAACTCATCTGTGTCACTTTAGGGTGCAATCTACTGGGTCTTTTATGCTTTAGTGTGCAATCTAACCCTAACCCTTAACCTGAACCCAAACCTTACCCTAAATCTAACCCTAACCTTACTCTAAACCCTAACCTTACACTAAACACTAAACTATATCCTAAACTCTAACCATGACCCTAACTCTAAACCCTAACCTTACACTAAATGCTAACCCTTACCCTAAACCCTAACCCTAACTCTACACCTTACTTCTAACCCTAATCTTAAACCTTAACCCTTACCTCTACACTAGGGGTTCTCAACCAATTTTTTGTCTACAGACCCCTTTGATTCACATTCTACTTGTGTGGATCCCCATAACCATTTGCTGCTTAAAAAATCCTTTCATATTTTTATAATTGAATATTATTAGGACTTGTGTAAAAATTTCTTAATATTTTGTGTTTTGTGGACATATAATCAATTTAATGTCTGAAGTGAAATTTTTTTCATGGTCCCTGAAAAATTACCATGGACACCCAATTTACTATATTGCATCCATAAGCTCACCAAAATCTTATATGGACCCTAGTTGAGAACCCCTGCTCCACACCATAACCCTAACCCAAATCCAGATCAGATCTTTTCACAATGTAGACTACATACTAAAGTAGCACAAACTCATCTCAGCACAACAGCTACCACAGTTGAAGGCTCTAATAAAAAATATCACCAAATATTTAAATTAAAGGAAAAAATATACAGATTTGAAAATGATTGGAGCTCAGACAGATATTTAAAAGCATTGAGCAATAAATAAATGCTTAAAATGATTATAAAATTACAGATTTTTAAAAATGATTTGGAAAGTATAAAAATTTTAGAATAATCTGAGAAGTTTTTAAAATTATTACAACAAAATACAGTATTTTTTTTAATTTTGGAAAAAATGTACTGGAATTTTTTTGATTATTGAGGAAAAGTAGTTATTTTAAACATTTGAAAATGTATATGGATATCTAAAATGGTTAGGAAACCAAACTAATTTTTTTTAAATGGTTTGGAAAATACAAGTTTTTAAAATTATTGGAGAAATATAGTTTTATTTTTTAATAACAGAGAGAAAATATATAGGCTTTTACAATAATTAGGAAAATGTAGAGACGTTTTAAAAATAATTGTGGAAAAAATGAGATTTTTAAAATGACTGAAAATATACAGGTTTTGAAATTGTTTAATAAAATATAGAGAGATTTAAAACAAATATGTAAGATATTCTTAAAAAATATAAACCATTTAGTGATTAAACTGGCCATATTTAGCCAAAATATTCTACCCATTTTATTTTCAAACAAGCCAGATCTGGCTTCTGAAACCTACCCTACAATGTCAGTCTAAAACTTAAGTTACTTCATCAAAATCTCAAAGCTACAAAATAATACATGATAAATTTAAAACAATGTTAATAAATAAGCATTACATTTGACAGAATAATCTGAATGCTAAAGGGTTAAACAGTTAAAAGTCAAAATTTTAACCAACCTTTGTAGAAATTTGGATAACATACACACATAGCATTGTTTGTGGAGAAGTCTGGAATACATTTTGAGTTTGTACAGTTAACAAGACTACATGGGTCACCATACAATTCACAGAATCTTCCTGAGAATCCTGATTGACAACTGCAGTTAAACATGTCTAGTAGATCTGTACAGGTACCATTATTCAAACATGGACTGGATTGACATTCATCTAAAAGACAACATTAATATCAAACTTGAATAAGTATTATCTACACAATTTCACTTTTGCTTTATTATGAAATGAAAGATTATAATCTTCACTGGTAACAGATATTTTTTTAATGAATTGTCTGATCAACACCTTTCATTTACAATATATTCTTTATCCTCGAGAAACGGAAGAACATAGCTATTTTCTCAGTTAACCTGCAATCTGCTTGCAATATAAATGTGTTGCATATCCAACAGTTCATACTACCTAACCACTGTCAATATTTTCTGTTTAATGCTCATAAAATTCATTCATGTTGGTGCCACATAAAACACACTCATGGTGATGCCATGTCAACTGTACTTGTGCCAGTACTTTGTAAGAGCACCTATGCCAGTAGCATGTAAAGGGTACCTAGCACACTTTGTAAAGCGGTCGGCATCTAGAAGGGCATCCAACCATAGAAACCATGCCAAAACAGACAGTTGGAACCTGGACAGCTCTCTGGCAGGCCAGCTCTTGTCAAACCATTCAACCCATACCAGCATGGAAAATAGACGTTAAACAATGATCTCATTACTATATAACATACTTCTTCCAAATACAATACAAATCTGACTTTTGATGGGGTGAGGACCTTGATTATTTTTTCTTTCCATCAGAAATAGTAGCTTTTTGAACTTCTACCTCTTCTTTATTCTAATTATACAAGCATGGCTGTGTGGTTAAGTAGCTTGCTTTGTAATCACATGATTACAGGTTCAGTGTCACTGTACAATATCTCAACCATGTGTCTTCTACAATAACCACAGGCCAACCAATACATTGTGAGTGAACGTGGTAAATGGATACTGCATAGAAGTCCATCATGTGTGTGTGTGTGTGTGTGTGTGCATGAATCTTTCTGATGACACTTGACAGCTGATGTCGGTTTATTTACATCTCTGCTTCCCTGTAACTTGGTGGTTCTGCAAAACAGACTAATAGAATAATTACCAGACTTTAAAAAAATAATAAGTTCTAGGGTCAATTTGTTTGACTAAATCCACCATGACCACACTCCAGTGAGTGTGACCCAGTATCACTGCAGCCCAATGACTGAAACAAGTAAAAGATAAAGATATCTTGTCAATGTATCCACCTACCTGTCCTAATTATGTTGCCAACATAACAGAAACTTATCTCTTTCATTTATCAAGTTTTCAGAGCAGTTTATGCACTTCATTTCATTGGCTCTCCCAGTGCTAGCTATTCCTCTGTATGTAGCATACCAGAAGTACTATTTCTCAGTCATTTTACAAAGAAATTCCACTGAATTGTTAAATATTCATTGCCTGTATTGACCACATAGTTTTAAGTTGTAACCAAATTCCCTGCCCAGTTATTATTAACTCTTTGAAGATGGGGCCTCATTTGGAGTTCTAGTGCCAAGAAGATGGAGCCCTTTTTGCAAGCCCTACAGAGGGCATGCGCTTAATTTTTTTTTTTTAATCATAAAAAAATTAAGTAATTACTTTACATACATAAAACTATATATATTCTTGTAAGAAATTGAGTGAACTAATACAATCTTCTTCACCATTCAAATTTTCAGCTGATAGATTGACTGTCATCTCCTAAGGGTTAAACATTTCATCATTTTAAAATGTTAATCCCTACACATTTCTTCTTTCTCCGTTTTTTTTGTTCTTCATTTTCTTTCAACTAATCACTTTCTGTCAAAGAGCATAGACTTAAAACATCAAAGACTATACCATTCTTCCTAGGCATCAAACTAATATACCTGCTTGATGTTGCCTCTCCTGTCTTTGTCTTTTGTTTTCTGTAAATTTGAACTACATATATCAAACAAGTTTATTTCTCAAATGGCATGGAAATATAATACTCTACATTTTTAATTTCTTAAAGTACTGAGTTATTATATTTATAATTGTCTCCAGAACATGATGTACAAGTGCTGATGTGACCATCTTGTTAAGAACTTCATTTTGCAATCATGGGATTGAGGGTTCAATTCTACAGCACAGCAACTTGGTAGGCTTAATTTGTCACTCATTTTAATACCCACACCTAATCCTTACTTTAATCTCATCACTAATTTAGTATAAATCCAATATATGATCCACTTGGCCATTTCATTACCATATCTCTTCCAGCTAAATAAATCATATTCACATTTTTATTTTCCTTTTAAACACACAAGAAAATTATAAAGTAATTAATTAATGTAACTTGAGAAAAATTTAAATTAATGAACCTTACCAATATCAATATTGCAGAGTTCTCCAGTATACCCTGCAGGACATTCACAATAGAAATTTTTGCCATCAAGAATACATGTAGCATTGTTGTGACATGGCAATGAACTACAGGGATTTGTGGTTTCATTACAACTGAAATTAGACAGATTTTATAGTTGCAAAGCATTTAAATTATTGTCAGTCTTGAACAAGGATTTTGTGTGTGTGTGTGCATGTTTATGTATGTAGGCTTGTGTGTGTGTTTATATATGTAGGTATGTATGTAGGTATCATTTCACAATCATGAGGTCCTAGTTAAGTATCTTCTATCATAACTTCATTTCAACCCAATTCTTACAGGTAAAAATTAAAGAGAAATTTAGTGATAATATGTTTCTGATGGTGTGTGAATAGCATTACAATTCAGTATTGAGTTGATACAGATCAAATGAATACAAATTCTAATGAGGTTTTAAATGCAAAAATATTTGTTTATCATTAACAAATTAATATTATTGTTACTACAAACAGCAAGGAAAAGATGTTTACACAAGTAAAAAAGTTCAAACTTCATATGTGATGTTGGATCAGGTATAAAATAGTTGTGAGTTTCATAGAGTTAGCTGGTTAAGGTGTGTTGCTGCCACCATCACCATGGTGTTAACCATTGTTGTTAACCATTTGGTGCCACAGACAGTTCTCTGCTGCTATCAGCTGTCTGCTCTACTTTCTACTCATTAGTGGTTGAAATGCAGGAAATATATAGCCAATGCTCTTGGTCAGAAAAAGCACATCAAAGATTTAATTCTGTTCCACCAGAATTTTTGAATGGTTAAAATTTTGATGGCATCGGTAAAATTTGAGTAAATCACATTCGGGTAATTTGATCTTTTGCATCAAATCCACTGAGTTGGGTTCAATTTCTAGGTGTTTTGTGATTACTAAATATTCCTGCTACCAAGAGAAACATGAAAGTTCATCAGAGAGATTGTGTCTGTAATTCTGTGTTCTAGCCTTATCGCACACTATGTCATGCAGATCCTACCCAAGGATTACACTACCCTTTTATCCTTTAAATTGTTTTATGTTCAAAACAGCTAAATCAAGCTTCTCACACCTACCATATAATATAACTCTAAAAATAAAACAACTACATCATTGAAATCTCAAAGCTATAAGATAAGGCATGATTAACTCAAAATAATGTTCATAAACAAGCATTACATTTGACACAGTATAAACTGAATCTTTTCTACTCTAGGCATAAGGCCCGAAGTTTTTGGGGAGGGGCCAGTCAATTAGATCGACACCAGTATGCAACTGGTATCTAATTTATTTTAATTGAGTTTTTACCTGTAATTTTGGATTTTGTCCCTAATATTATTATAATTTATTATATATGTATATATATAGTTTAAGGATACCATTTTCTCTCCTTCCTACCAGTCTCAAAAGCCCTGTAAAAAGTCACGAACACTGCTTTCTTCCTCGTGACTAAGTAATTATATAATAAAATAAAACCACTTACAAATCTCCAGTATACTGATTCCATGAAGGACACAGGCATCTGAAGGTACTGTATAGATTCTGGCAGGTTCCATTATTTTTGCAACTATCCACCTTACAGTGATCAATATTCTTTTCACAGTTACGACCAGAAAAATCTGAAATTGATAATTGGCCACAGTATGAATTTAAAATGCCATGCTTTCACAAAATTTAGTGGTAATACTTTTTGAGTAAATATTTCTGTTTTTTTTTTTTAAGGACAGCAGATTGGCTAAATTGTTAGAAACTTGGACAAAAATTCTTGAAGTATTTAGTTACTTATTGTACACAAGTTGACCGACAGCAGACAAATATATCAATGAGGCATCTAGCCTCACTTTGATACACTAGCCTAGCTTTGATACAGTAGCCTCATTCTGAGCTACATTATAGAAATGACCTTAGTTCCTGCCAGGCTTTGGTAAAAGACATATGTCTTCTCTACAGCTTCATGCGCAATCTCCCATGCGCGACTCATGTCTAGTCACCTTGACACAAGATATATGGTTCATAAATGAAGATATTTTATCACATGCACATTCTCAAAATGACTGTTCTCATTACACACATGCATACAAACTGTAATATAAATATTATATGTTACTTCCTTCAGTGCAAAAGCAAAAATCAAAACTTTCTTTGTAGGTGAACACATGTTTTTGTATCATACTACATATTTCCACCACAAAAGGTGAACACAGAATAAATAATATATTTAAACACAAAATGTTTTATGGTGATTCATACTAATTGTTTTTCCATTTAATAACATGCACTTGAACAGCCAACAACAGCCACTATAAAATGATGTCCTCGACGTGATTTGAACATGCAACCTTCTACATTCTTATTTCAAATTCCACCAGGGTTCACTTAGTTTTTCACCTGTTTTAGGTTTCTAAAATATTAAATTAAATCCTGGGATTGATATAACCAACTATCTTTTCTCCCTAAAATCTGTGGCTTTGATCTCATGTTTAAAAACCGATGCAAGTGAGATTTTATTTGTTCTAGAACAGAATCAGAACAAGTTGATATAGTTGGGGTAAAAAGCACACAAAGAGAGTAATTTCTAATAACTTAAGCACATTACAATAAATTTGGGAGAAGACAGAGTTGACTTGATTGATCTCAATACTTGACTCATACTCATTTCTATTGACTCTTAAAAAAGAAAAGGCAAAGACTACCTTGGCAAGACTTGAATTCAAAACATCAAAGAAATGTAATCTAAACTCCACAAAACATTTAAATTGAAATTCTTTTTCACTCTAGGCATAAGGTCCAAAATTTTTTTGGGAGGGAGCCAGTTAATTAGATCGACCCAGTATGCAACTGCTACTTAATTTATTGACCCCAAAAGGATGAAGGGCAAAGTCGACCTGGGTGGAATTTGAACTCAGAACATAAAGACAGATGAAATACCACTAAGCATTTCACTGGGTGTGCTAACATTTCTGCCAGCTCGCCAACTTATTTAAATTAATATTCCATAGATTCTTCCATCTAGTGTTCTCACACTAAAGATTAAAAAGACAGAAAATCTGTTATGATAAACTTTGATGTATGTATGTATGTATGTCATTATTCAGTTTATTTCAAGATTTCTTGCCAATAGAAATAAAAACTGGTTTCTAGCCAAGATCCAAGGCTCTTTCACTGGAATTTCAACATCAACAACAGGGTATTTTTGTATGTATGTATGTATGCATGCATGCATGCATGCATGTATGTATGTATGTAGGTGCAGATTTCTATGTTTTATGTCTGTATCCTCATGCATATATTTGCATATCTAGACATGCTTATATATATTTAAATGATAAACTTCTGGAAAGTTTTATAGATTTTTACAGTTCCAATGATGGATTGGATCTCTAGTCTTCAAATTAGCTTTTTCCTTTCTGGTTTTGAGAAGCCCAATTTCTCAAGATTGGTATTTAGGCAGGGCCCCAATAATTACAGGTATAAACCTGAACTTGTAATCTGGATAAAGTAACTAATGACTGAAACAAGTAAAAGATAACGGATATATATATTATGATTGACTGTTGACTGAACACTATTCAATTTTTTTTCTCCGTGTTTTTCTCCTTGTCTCCATATTCTTTCTGTTGAAGAGCGTAGCTCGAAACGTCAAAGACTTTCCGTATTCCTGAGCGTACATTCTCCCATATATATATATATATATATATATATATATATATATATATATATATATATATATATGTGTGTGTGTGCCTGCAGCATGTGTAAGGACTTTCGAGTGAGATCGTTGTCAGTGCCCCTGGACTGGCTCTTGTGTGGGTGGCACATAAAATACACCATTTCGAGCATTGCCGTTGCTAGTACCTCCTGACTGGCCTTCGTGCCGGTGGCACGTAAAAGCACCCACTACACTCTCTGAGTGGTTCGCGTTAGGAAGGGCATCCAGCTGTAGAAACTCTGCTAAATCAGATTGGAGCCTGGTGTAGCCATCTGGTTTCACCAGTCCTCAGTCAAATCGTCCAACTCATGCTAGCATGGAAAGCGGACGTTGAACGACGACGATGATGATGATGACAGTCAATAGGTGAGATCTAGAGATGTTCAATATAGAAAACATGGCATAAGTCATGAATATGAACAACTTTTAGTATCTGTGAATTGCTCCCATTTTTTCAAAGCAATTGAATCATATCCAACCCATAGGATCACCAATGATTTAATAAAAGAATTGCAACAGAGATCTTAACAATTAAATGAAGTTTTTACTGTTTTAAGCTTAATAAAAGGTTAAAATGATTTGCATAAAACTTTCCTTCTAATTTATTTATTTATTTATTTATTTGTAATTGATCTTCAAAGTATGTTCAATAAACAATATTCTTGTTACCCTATTTCTGTTAAAGTACAGTACTTTTGTTTCAATTGATTTTGAAAACAATGAAGAATTTAATAAAATAATTTTCTCATTATTCATTTGGTGTTTGGAATATAAACTGACATGAAATTTAGAGAGAAGGTTTTAATTCAAAATTTCATATTAATTTGTTCTAAATACTAGCTTGATAATGAGTAAAGACATCCTTCAGTCATGAATGATCATGGGATTGCACCTAGCAATTTCCCCTCCAATGTACAAGTCCAGGCAATGTTGTTTATAGAAGATCAGCAGTCACCCATGCATACCAGCCACCTCTCTCCATGACATCAATGTTATCCAAGGGAAAGGCAAAGGCTCCAGTGGCATCGCAACCCATTTCTATAGTTAGACAGGCTGACAGACAGATAGAGACAGATACATCAGAGAAATCCACAATGATATTTTTTTCTAAGTTAGCAATAATGATACTTACTTGGGTCACAGGTACATGTGTAATTGCCATCCTTAGTAGATTGGCATGTACCATTATGGTAGCAGGGATCTGATGCACAGGGATCAATAGTAATAGAACAATTTTCTCCTTTATAACCTGGAAAAAAAAAAAATTAAATTAATTAGTAATGTTGACACTCCAATTAAATATAGACACTTCTTCACATTTATAAGAAGCTATTCTAGAGAAGAGGAACACATTTAGAAGAGATGATTTTCCAGGACAGCTTGTATACTTACTCATAGAATATTTATTTTACACTTTCATTGCATGACAAATGAAAGTTTTATAAGTGCTAAGTATTTACTTTTTTTTTAGTTTATCTGTAAGTCAATCATGTTTTAACAAACATAACAACTGGGACCATCTTGTATTTCCTTCAGGCAGAGTGTATTAAGAATTATATCATCCAATATATTTAATGTGTTAGAACGGCATGCTGGCAAAAATGTTAGCACGCTGGGTGAAATGCTTATCAATATTTCGTCTGTCTTTACGTTCTGAGTTCAAATTCTGACGAGGTTGACCTTGCCTTTCATCCTTTCGGGGTTGATGAATTAAGTATAAGTTGTGTACTGGGGTCAATCTAATTGACTGCCCCCTCCCTCAAAATTCCGGGCCTTGTGCCCAGAGTAGAAAAGATTATTATTATTAAGGCTGTGAGCTGGCAGAATCATTAACAAATCGAGCAAAATGCTTAGCAGTATTCCGTCTGTCATTGTGTTCTGAGTTCAAATTCTGCTGAGGTTGACTTTGCCTTTCATCTTTTGGGGATTGATAAAATAAGTGCCAGTTGAGTACTGGAGTCGATGTAATTGACTATCTTCTTTCCCCAAAAATTCAAGCCTTGTTCCTTTAGTAGAAAGGATTATTATCATCATTATTATTATTATTATTATTATTATTATTATTATTATTATTATTATTATTATCTCTCTCTCTCTCTCTCTCAAACACACTGGAATAAATCATCTAGTTCAGATCTAATGAGGAAAGGGCTCCGAAAGGTTTAAAAAATATCCAAGATACATCACATGTTACAACTGGTGTCCCTACAACTCCTGATGAAGTATCAGGGGCACCAGTGTGATCTGTATATGCCTATATGTGTGTGTGCACATGTTTGTTTATATATGTGTATATAAAAGAAGATAAAAGAAAACAATATAAATACCTGGAAAGCAGCGACACTCATAATAATGTCTGACAACTGAACAATTACCATGTTCACAAGGATTTTGAACACAAATATCAGTCTCTGAAATAGAAAAGCAAAGTTCAGCATTTCCCAAATATCAAATGAACCTTTTGTTGCGATCTTTCTTTTACTTGTTTCAGTTATTAGATAGCAGCCATGCTGGGACACCATCTGGAAGAATTTTTAGTCAAATGAATTGATCCCAGCACTTAATTTTGTTAAGCCTGGCCCTTATTCTAGCAGTTTCATTTGTTGAACTACTAAGTTATAGGGACTTAAACATACCAACACCAGTTGTAAAGAGATGGTGGGAGGACAAACACAAACACAAAGACACACATAGATAGGAGTGGCTGTGTGGTAAGTAACTTGCTTACCAACTACATGATTCTGGGTTCAGTCCCACTGTGTGTTACCTTGGGCAAGTGTCTTCTACTTATAGCCTCAGGTCGACCAAAGCCTTGTGAGAGGATTTGGTAGATGGAAACTGAAAGAATCCCGTCGTATATATATATATATATATATATATATATATATGTGTATGTATATATATGCTTGTGTGTGTCTGTGTTTGTATCCCCACCATCGCTTGACAAATGATGTTGATGTGCTTACGTCCCTGTAACTTCGCAGATAGAATAAGTACTAGGCTAACAAAGAATAAGTCCTGGGGTTGATTTGTTCGACTAAAGGTGGTGCTCCAGCATGGCCACAGTCAAATGACTGAAACAAATAAAAGAATAAAAGAAAAGAATATATATATATATGACAGTCTTCTTTCAGCTTCCATCTACCAAATCCACTCAGAAGGCTTTGGTTGGCCTGAGGCTTTAGCAGAAGACACTTGCCCAAGGTGTCACACTGTGGGATCTAACCTGGAACTATGTGGTTGGGAAGCAAGCTTCTTATCACACAGCTATGCCTGTGCCTATATACATATATATATATATATATATATATATAGGTACAGAGGACCCATCAAGCCAAGTGCACCCATGCAGGTGGCATGTAAAAACATCCTTTTATACAACATATGTTGTATAAAATATAGAGTATATATTTTTCATTATATTCATTAGTATTCTATATAAACTCAAATACTGATTTCAAATTTTGGTACAAGGCCAGCAATTTTAGGGAAGGGGTTAAGTCAATTTCATCGATTTCAATGTTCAACTGATACTTATTCTATCAACCCTGAAAGGATGAAATGCTAAGTCAACCTCGGCAGAATTTAAACTCAGAGCAAAATGTTGCTGAACTCAGATGAAATGCTGCTTAGCATTTCATCCAGCTTGTTAATGATTCTTCCAGCTTACTGCTTTTAATAAAATGAAATATTAAAAACTAATATAGGGGATGATAGCAGATTATCTACACCTGTAGCAGCTGTACAACATTGTGTGTTATACATAGTATTATAAGGGTTCTCAAACAATTTGGATCACAAATTTAGAAATGCATATAATCTATGGTAAACAAAATTAATTAAATATGGAAGGCAGTATAGTGTTTAGCAGTAAGTTCAAATTTTCTGCCTACCATTATTTGTTACAGTTTTATAGTTTTCCAAGCTGTGGGTATGAATAGATATCAAACTTTCTGGATGTATTTGCCATGACAAATTGGTGTCCTTGAGAGTGGTAGAGGTATTTATCATTATTTTCACCTCACTGAGTTTCAAGCTAAATACAGACTTTATGAGTGTTTATGGATTACTGTACCATTACATGAACAACCGAAATGAGGACAGTTAATATGAGCTTATTTATTTGTTTATTTTATTCCATTGAGATTGTTAAACCCTTTGCTTCCTATGGAGCATGGGCTATTGACAACTATTCTTTACTATTCTCAACTCTGAAATGTCATTTCTGCTTCTCTCCAGTTAGGTTACTGCTTTTTCCTTTCAGATTTTGCTGCATGGTATCATATGTTACCACGAGGAAAGGCTTTCTCTCTCAGGTCTTGCTGGTTCTCAGTTGCCATCAATGCTTCTGTAACTTGCTTTCTTCTAGGTAGGGATGTTGGCCCTAAGCACATGCATTATTTTCTCTGGGAAGAGGTGGTTCATATTAGTTTGGCCTCTATCCTTTGAGCTGTCCAGCATAGGAAACCCTACAAAGGGTTTGGGCTCTGCTGGTATAGCTCTTAGGGACATTAAGATACACTGCAATAAAGACTGGACTTTGTGGGGGATAATTTGTGAACTCAAACATAATTGGTTACAAGTTTGCAACAAACCAATCACTGGTATATCTAGAACTACAGATATGTTGGTTACAACAGGTCATTCAACTGATTACCTACATAGCACAAGTGTGTTTAAGAGTCCACATAGTAACAACAATAATGGCAAAAACTGAAATCAGACTCACCTGTGCAATTTGACCGTGATATTGAACCAGGAAGACTTGTTTGATTATGGTAACAAGGTGAACACATGGTACTTTTGTGGAACATATTATAGGTATTTGCAGGACATGGCTGACAGGGCTCATAACCAGTTCCAGAAAAGTAACCAGGATAACATTGCTCTGAAATAGAATATTTTAAAATGATAAATAATCAACAATAAATATATCAAGTTATAACCTATAAGCAACATTATTTTATATATTTTATAGAAGCCTTGTTTCATACATCTTATAGCAACCCTATTTTATACATCCTAGAGCAACCCTATTTTATACATCTTATAACAGAATTTATTTATCCACCCTATAACAACCTTATTTTATACATCCTATAGTAACCTTATTTTATACATCCTCTAGCAACCCTATTTTATACATAATTCTTTGGCCTCTGTCTGCCACAATGACCATCAATGAAAATACAAGTTGTCTATCCCATGTGTAGAGTGTTTGATAGGATCCAAGCCTAAACAGCATGATACTGAGGACAGATTGTTTCCCATGCAGCATGTCCCTCCATCTCTAGGTTACAGATGGATCCAAAGAAACAGCCCAGTCATTGCAATTTGACATCAGTGTCATCAAAGGGGTAGCCAGAATGAGGTTGTAGACATCGTTGAACTACCTCAAGGGCTCTGACACTCAATTTCCTTTCAGGGTTTACTCCCAAAGCTTCTCTCATGGCTGGGTATGGTTGCAAAGCAGCAGAGGTTTGGAATCAAGGTTTTCCTTCTCCTAAATGGATTGCTTCTCTCCCAAGTTAATGAGTTCCATCTGCCCCACTGACTTACTAATTAGTAGCTGAGTGCTACAACCACAGGTCAGAGTATACCTGGAAACAATAGTGTCTAAGAGGTGGTTCCATACTCCCCAAAACCCTAAGACTCACAAACCAGGACCCCACCATTGGATTCAGTTTAAAGTCATACCGAGGTGTGATGTACATAATAAAAACTAGAATACATGTACCATGTAGCACCACAGTTGCACACCTGGCTATGTAGTTAAAATGCTTGCTTTGAAATTACATGATTCTGGGTTTGATCCCACAGTGTGGCACCTTCGGCATGTCTTCTACTATAGCCAAAGTGGAATTTGGTAAACAGAAACTGATATGCAGAAACACATTGTATGCATAGTGTGTGTATGATCATGTATGTATGTAAGTTTGTTTGCACTGTGTGTGTGAGAGAGAGAGAGAGAGCAAGAGAATATGTACCTGTATGAGAGAGAGTGTGTGTGTGTGTGTATATGTGCACGCATGTGTGTGTGTTTATATGTATGTGTGCATATGAGGTGCATGTGTTTGCTGTGTGAATGTGTGTGTTGTATGTGTATGGTGTGTGAAACAATATTACCAATTAAAAGCAAAAAAAAAACAAGATTGTGTAAATGTAAAAAACATAAACTTAGCCACCCAGTAAATATAGATCATTAAAATAAGACAATTGTAGTGTGGAAGATATTTGTAAGCCAGTCAAGAACACTCAAAAATTGTTAGCTTCACTTCAACATTTAATTTTCATTTGTGTCAAGATATTTTGGTTGCTTTGAAAGCGCAGCCTGTTTTCTGACAAAGCTTGGTGCTACACCAAGTTTTGGTGGGTATATCAGCCGAAACATTGTGTAAACAACAAACAAGATGAGGACAAATATCTGCTGAATGTAAATAATGTAAATAATGCAAGTAGTGGGTAGATCTGACTAAAACCTTTGAATGTGGTACCCCAGCAGGGCCAGAGCCCTATGACAAATATATTCTTAAAATAAAAGAATTATGAAAACGTACATACATGTATGCATACATACCTACATATATGTTTGTGTGTGTATACATATATATATATATATATATATATATATATGTATGTATATAAAGACATAAATGACAGAGAAATAGTTTGATGATATTTTATTGAACAATAAGACAATTCAAATATTACGATAAATTGTTTCATAACTTAAAAACATGTAAATAATTTATATTATATTTAATAATAAATAGATTACTTACATGTCTGCATCAATGCAAAATGCAAAACTCTTTAAAAATAATGCATTAAGGAGCTTTTTTTTTATGATTACTTGAATCCATATATATATATTGTAACATATATATATATATATATATATATATATATATATATATATATATAAAAGAGGTGAGGACTGAAATCTTTCAAAGAGATGTCAAACATCGAAGTCTGCTGGTACAGTCCAAGTAAGGAATATATATAAAAAATATATATTCAGTATTTGCAAAGATAATAAATGAAGTATAAGGAAAGGAAAAATTGTAGGTGTAAACGACCTTTAATTCATAATCCAGGTTGGTACAGAACCAATATGCATCTTACAAATTGTTTTGGAGTCTAATTAATTCCAAAGACAAAGATGAAAATCTCTTCTTGAAATAAAAATTAGATTCTTCATCTAGAATTACATAGTGGTATGAATAATTATGACCAACAAAAATATACAAAGAGCTTTCATAGCCCAGACGGGAATGAACAAATCAAATCAAATTTTTGTCTTTAGAAATAATTAGACTCGGAAACAATTTATAGAATGTATATTGGTTCTGTACTAATCTGGGTTATGAATTAAAGATCGTCTATACCTACAGTTTTTCCTTTCCTTATACTTCTGATATATATATATATATATATATATAGTGGGTCATCCTATAAATGTGATTTTTTTATACTTCTTTTATTTTTCAAAATTAAGATAAACAAAGTTGTTTTTAAATCTAAAATATACTCTCTTTCGTATGTGTATTTCGTGTGCAAGATTCTTGATGTGGATACGTGAGTTGAAAGAATACAATTAAACCTTGGGAGAGGCATTATGCCGGTAATAAACACATGCACTGGTTCAGTCCTTTATTAATTTATATAGTTTTTTGTTAAATTATTTCATTGCACTCTTGCAATCTCTTCAGTAACTTGTCTCTCCACTTCCATTTATTTTGAATGTATGATCTGGCGTTGTTTCGAAACTGTTTGGTATGAGCATGTGAGTGTGTGCAAGCTCGTATGTGTGCACGCTCATGTGTGCACGCACTTATGTGTTCGTGCTTATATGTAAGTATGTAAGAATGTGCATCCATATGTGTGTTTGTAACAATTTCGTTTATATCAGATCAGATAGAGACATTTTTAAATTTTTTTTTATTTTTTAAATTTATTTTATTGTATTTATTTATTTTTTAATTTAAATTTATTTACGTTCATATTCCGCATCATATGTGTGAACAACACATGCAACCATGGGCAATTATAAGGCCCTCATCTACGTGTATTTGGTGTTCAAAATTGGTTGCTTTTCAGTTATGAGGACCGACTCCTGTATTTGTCGCAACGATGCGTCACCGGGGTGTCTAGACAGGATTTCTATGCTAATTCTGTCCAGTACACCACCATGTTGTTCTTTGGCATGCTGGTAGAGCACCGAGATTTGGTTTTGATTATTATAGTCCTTCCAACATTCGTTTACACGCTCAGCCAAACTTCTTGCCATTTCACCTATGTATGTCGTGTTTCTGTTTTTACACTCACCATCCATACAGCTTATTTTGTAGTCCACATTTCTGGCTTTGCAGTTGGCACCAGGACTATATTTGCACACAATGCAAGTTACTGAAGAGATTGCAAGAGTGCAATGAAATAATTTAACAAAAAACTATATAAATTAATAAAGGACTGAACCAGTGCGTGTGTTTATTACCGGCATAATGCCTCTCCCAAGGTTTAATTATACTCTCTTTCATTTTTCTACAATGCTCTTCCATTTATCTGGTAGACTTGCAAGGCCCCTCTTGCAGAAATCACTTGTCTGTGATGAAAATACTCCTTCAGTACTGTTCTGATCTCATGTACAGAATTCATATTTTTCCCATCCAAATGATTTTGAAGACTACGAAATAAATGATAATCAGATGGGACAATGTCAGGTGAATATAGTAGGTGGGCATCGTTTCCCATTCAAATTGCTCCATCCTTTGGAATCCCATCCTCACTGTATGTGGCTAAGTATTATCTTGATGGAAGAACACCTTTTGTCTTGAAACCAAAGTTGGTCGTTTTTCTTCAAGTGCTGGTTTGGATTTAAAAGTTCAAAGTGGACTAAATATTTTATATCCAACCAAACAGATAACAACACCTTACATGGGTGAAGACCTTCTTTAGCCTGGAGTGCCAATGTTTCTCCTCTCCCTACCCACTGTCTTTGGTGCTTGACATTTTTGTAGAGAACCCATTTCTCATCACCAGTCACTATTTGGTCCAAAAAAGATTCGTTCGTGAGATGTGACAGCAAAGAAGAGCACACATTCACTCTCTGCGTGTGATTAGACTCAGAAAGTTTGAGGAACCCATTGACCCAATTTGCTGACTTTTCCAATGGCACGCAGGTGTCAATGAACGTTTGTATGACAAAATCCAAGCTTATCTGCTAGTTCCTCAACAGTTACATTGGGATTTTGTTCTGCCAGGGTTTGCAGGACATCCTTGTCAAGCTCTACAGATCTTCCAGGATGAGGCTCATCTTCTAGGCTGTAGTTTCTGACTTGGAATTTCTAGAACTACCATTGACACTGGCTTATGCTTATTCTCTGATCCCCATATACTGCATTAATATTCCTTGCACTTTCCATTACATTGTTGCCTTTATTGACTCATAAAGTAAAATATACTGAATATGCTCCTTTGTCACTTCCATTACAGATTTGAAAAAATAACTGTTAAAATTGAACTGCACTCTTCAAAACTTGCACCGGGAATAAATACAAGGTAAAATTACTACCTGCTTTTATAGCAAGCTGATGCAGGTAGTTTATCCCATCCCCCTCATTCAATTTAAAAACACACATGCATGTATGTGTACTTGCATACATACATATATACATATACATATACATATAGACTTACATATATGTATATATGTATACTTGCATATCTATGCATATATACATATATGCATGTCTGTATGTATACTTGCATATGTATACATATATTTATGCCAATAATTATTGGTGCACTTGATTATGTTAGTAATTACCTAAATGACAATCTGAAAAAGATCTGATTTTGAGGGGAAGAAAATGATCAGCTAACATGCACTTTACAAGTACAGTCTGTAAATGGATTGGTAAAATATGAGAAACCTTTTCTGTTATTCAGTATACAACACATATCATTGCTGTATTCAGATTTTATCATTAGAGCTTCATTTCTCTTTTAGAAATCAGGTCCTTTTCTTTTAGTGAGAATTCAAACAATTAAAAAACAAAATGATAGAATCATATATACATAATAATGAAAAAATTGAAAGAACAAGACCGCCTAAGAGTTAAAGATATATAATGAATGAGCAAAAGCAAGAATAAAACATTACAGAGACAAGTTTTTACAAAGGTGTTGTTAGTCTAATGTTTGAAAGGAAAGGGAAAGGGTCTTTGACATTTCAGACATTAGTCCTTCATCAGAAAAACAAAATGAAGGAAATTTGGTAGACAAGAGCAAAGAAGAAAAAGAGAGTGGAAGAAAAAAAGAGAAAAGAAAAGGTTTGGGTTAGGGATAAGGCTGAGATGCAGTTCTGTGGGGAGTTAGGAAGGGAGGAAGAGGTGAGATATTCTGTGCTTGTACAGGAAGATATGTGTGGGGAGATGGGCATAGAGGGGGATGTTAGTGGTATTGGATGCAGGTGACTAACTAGGGATTGGTGGAACTGTGCAAGTATGGGACAGAATGTGATACAGATGAGAGGGTAGTGTAAACAAAATAAATATAAAGAAAACAGTGTAGTGGGTGAGATAAAATATAAAATAAATAAAACCAGGTGTGAGATCAGAGGAAAAGCTACAAGCAGGGAAAAATAAACAAATGTATTATGTAAAAATAAGATAAGATTTCTGGCTATGAATTTGAAAGATTTAGGCAGAATCTGAAATGTTACTTTGCTATAAGGAACATTAAACTGACAAATGTCAAACCATAAATAAAGATGCTCACCGGTACATTGTGTCACATTGGTGGAGCCTTTAAGCAGAGTAAATTTCGCTGGTGGACATGGTTCACAAAATGTTTTGTTAAAATAATAAGTATTTTTATCACATAGTTTGCATGGAATATGACCAGTTGCTGATATACTCCCTTCTGGACAACCATCTGTGAAAACATTTGATAAAAAAAAGAAACAAATTATTAAAATATGATAATTTTAAAGTTTTATTGTTTTGTACAGGAAGAAAATCTGTCACATTTGGTCTTCCCCATGGCTAGACATGCATTTTCAGGATAATGGAAATTAATGACATTCATTTACTGCAATCATTCACTGTCATGGCAAGGAGACACAAACAGTCTCTCTCTCTCTCTCTCTCTCTCTCTCTCTCTCTCTTTCATACACACACACACAAAATGGACTTCTTTCAGTTTCCAACTACCAGAACCATTCACAAGGTTTTACTTGGCCCAAAGCTATCAGGAAAGACATTTGTCCATGGTGCTACTTAGTGGCACTGAACCTGAAATCATGTGTTTGGGAAGCAACTTTTTAACCATACAGCCACGCCTATGCCTGTCCTTGAAATAAAACACAGGCAGATTAGATGGCTAAGTGACTCATTCAAAATGAACTGGGACATAATACCAAAGCTACCATTTAGTCAGGTCAGGGATCACATCACAGGCTGATGAGACTTATTACTGGTACCATATAAACCACTACTACCTGTTCCACAGTCAAGTTGTTGGTGACTGAACCAGCTCTCACACTTAAGTAGCTTACAACTCTTGTGAGGAGGATATCTGGACAACCAGAAGGATTAAAAGCAAGACCTGTTGAAGGACAGATGAGCTCCTTGTGAGCAAATGACCATCCAGTGGGAGAAGGCAATGGCAAACCACCTCAATATCTCTGCAAAGAAAACACTATAAGAAAGTCAGAACAAATTAATGCCATGTTTTCATCCATGCTTGATCAGTAAAAAAACTTTTGTTGTAGTGTCATCAATGCACTGTAAAAGGGTACAATACATGCTAATGATGACCTTTTAGATCAGGGGTTTTCATGCACCCCTTTGATTATTTTATTCTGGTGGATCTTTATAACCATTCAATGTTTAAAAACTAGTTTTGTAGAAACTGCTTTCAAAATTCCATTTTTTTTTCACCCATTAACTTGTGTAGTGTGAACTATGTAAAATGCTAGAGAAAGAAACCTAAGCTGTTTCTTTCAATACATACATCTAAAGCAAAATCTTTTCAAGGGCTCTTAAAATACTATTGTGGATCCCAAATTTACTATTTTGTTGTGGGACCCCACAAAAATCTTATATGGACCTTCAGGGGCCATATGGACTCTGGTTTAGACAGATTTTTGAAAAATGGAAACCTGGAAGTGCAGAGACCATATGGCATAGAATAGTTTGAAAGTGAAGGAGAGAAATGAAATCCGCAAAGAGTAAGAGACAGAATGCTGCTAAAGACCAGTTTGAATGCCATTAAATTATCACAAAGCTGTTTTTCTCAATTGAGAAGAAAAGGATTAAATAAAATGGAAATGAAGAGTAGAATTTGAAACTTTTTCACTAAAATATGAAAAGAATTGATTGCAACAGTAAAAGGAATTGCTTTGTGTAGCCAGTCTGGACATATATAAGACAATGACAGACAGAATCAGTCTCAATACACACTATCTTTCTAGAATTCCATCATTTATTTATATGAGGCTTTTCATATAAGTTATTAAAAAAAAAACTGACCAACAAATTATGTTCAGTGTAACAAACATCTTCTTACTGCAACAAGTCAATAAGGGAGCCCCAATGGGATCATTTGAACTGCCATAAATAATAGTTAAATCTCCCTCAAATCCATTAAATAAAAAAAGGATAACTTAATGTATTCATACATAGCCTAAAAACAATGTAGTTGCAATTGAGAATGCCTTTGTTTTTTTTTATGTTGCTAATTTGCTTGATTTGATTTTTTTCATTTTGTTTTTTTATGACTTATTTTTAGGTCCACCGAGTCAGATTTAACCTGGGGATAAACAACATCTAATGTAAGTTTACACATCTCTTTTGAGATACATGAAACTGGAATCAAGGCTGCCAGTGGGATACAAACCCACATCTACTGTAGACATGTCAGGTGTTCTACCAATGTGACATGGGCACCTTTCGACATATTCTATCCAAAAGAGATTTTCAACCCAATATTTGCATGCTATTATTTGTAGCTTTACATGCTTTGAGGCCCACTGTTTCAAAAAAGAATTACATCACATTCTCTCAAAAGTTTATAAATTTTTATGGTGCCAATAAGAACTTATTAGTTCTTTAATCTGAAATGAGACTTACCAAAGCAGTTTTGTATACTTGAAGAGCCCTTTTGAGTGTTGTATGTCCCATGAGGGCATGCTGTGCAGTTACTTGAACCATACTGTGAGTTGTAAGTATTTTGTGGACAAGGTAGACATTCTTTGAAATCAAAACCATATTTTCCCGGAGGACAGGTAACTTTGTCAAGGATAAAAAGGAAAACATTGATCAGTTAATAGATGATACTAGCATCATCATCACCATAACCACCACCTCTTCTCACAAGAATGACATATACAGGGAAATTACAAATGGTAGAGGTTAACAATGAATCAAGTCCAAAAGAAAATCAAGCATGGAAAATAAAATTATACAAAAGGCATTTTCACGGGACATGCTAACAGAAAGACATCCATCTTGGGTCAATAAATAAATCCTGATGATCTGGTATTACTCTAACTACCAGATGTGTTCTGTCCCAGTTGTAATCTCCATTCCTGCAGGTATATGCAGAGTGCAGGCCAACTTACACAGTCCATTTTGGCCACTCTCATTCACTTTTTAACAAATCCACTGGAAGGAAGAGAGCATCCCTGTCCACTGATACCTTCTTCATAAAGTGGAATTTAAGAGCTTTACCAGGGCTTGGTTAAAGAGTAATCCTTTTAATCTTATCCACTATACAATCTCTTTTACCATAGCCACTACAGAGGAAAACTGGCTACCCTTCCTAGGCAAAGGAAAGCAGCAGGACAGTGTTTATAATTAATTCAGTTGACAGCTAGATCTGTCCTACACATGAAAACAGCTGTTCAACCTAAATCCACAAGTCAGCAATATTCAGACATGGAACTAATTCATGCAGGACACTTTTGCCACCTTGTACACATCTTAGACATGCCTGGCTAATAGGGCTATTGTGTTTATGGAGTTTCTTCCAACAGACAATGCTCATCTGTAGTTTAATGGCAAAGCAAGAAGATAACTGGAAGTTGTCCTTAAAGTTTGGATTTGAAAGTTCTTCCAAATAGATTGTTGATTTGACTCTCATCAATGCTCCAAGTCTTCCATAACAACATTGTCACTCTTGCCCATCATCAACATTCTATGAAATACAAGGATTGACAAACCACCAGCTGCATTGTATATAAGAGAATTATGATAATAATTCTTTCTCCTATAGGCAAAAAGCCTGAAATTTTAGTGGTGGGGGTAAGTTGATAACATTGACCCCAGTGCTCAACTGGTACTTATTTTATCAGCCCTGAAAGGATGAAAGGTAATGTCAACTTTGGTAGAATTTGAACTTAGAACATGAAGCCAGAAGAAATGCTGTTAAACATTTTGTCCAGCAGGCTAATGATTCTGCAAGCTCACCAAATAATGCTAATAAGAGGGGATGTTTAACCTAAATGAATGTTATTTGGCTGCTCCAAAATATATTCAATAACACTGGTTAAATAAATGAAATCTTTAAGTAGTCAATTTGTGAGGATCAAATATTTGTTTGCAAACTTTAATAGTCATCTTGCCAGTCATTAAATGAAAGAAAATCCATCAAATTTTGATGACTGAAAAACAAAATATTATTTTTGACAATTTCTGATAAAGGTTTTATGAAAAGTTTGAATTTTTTTTATAACCCTGTTAATTAGAATCTCTTGGGGAAGGATACATAGGAATGATTTCCTGTTATCTTTTCAATGTATAAGGAAGGACTTAAATTTAGTCGCTTGACTGGCCCTCATGCCGGTGGCACGTAAAAGCACCCACTACACTCTTGGAGTGGTTAGCAATAGGAAGAGCATCCAGCTGTAGAAACTCTGCCAGATCAGATTGGAGCCTGGTGCAACCATTTGGTTCGCCAGTCCTCAGTCAAATCGACCAACCTATGCTAGCAGGGAAAGCGGACGTTAAATGATGATGATGTTACAAGTTCATGAAATTCTTGCTCTTATCATATACAGCAATTATTTGATGTGTGCTTTTGCTTCTTATTTACAGCTTTGCTGGACTGAATTTTTGATTGTTAAGTGTTATGGACAAGGACCTAGTATAGAGCCAGAACAGAACAGAGTGGTTACCCCTTAACTTTTTAGCATTTAAACCAGCCTTATTTGGCCCAAATATTCGGCCTGTTTTATAGTCAAACTTGCTTGAACTGGTCTCTCACACTTACTCTACAATGTCACTCTAAAAATAAGCAATTACATCATCAAAATCAAAGATATGAAATAATCTATGATAAATACAAAGCAAAGTGCATAAATAAGAATTGTAACACTTGTCTATACACTTTGTTTTGACAGAGTAATTTGAATATTAAAGGGTTATGCAGGTATTTTGGATCTTTAACAACACAACAGCTGGAACTCATAGAAAAAAACCTAATACCTTTCTCCAAGGTAAATAAACAAATTGCAAGGGAAAACTGATATGTATTCACACAAACTACTCACGACTTAGACTACTCATGACTACTCACGACATATATTTCCTTGAACAAGCTTTGCATTCCCAGAACACTTAAAACTATCTGTGCTGTTTAAAATTTCTTTTTTCGGTGCACATTTAGGGTTAAAATGGTCAGTTCCTGATTTCATTGCAAAAAATGATTCAAAGTGGCTTTTTATCCTTTTCCAAAGATTAGCATTTCCTGTATATTCAAGCCGAACAGTTGCATAAACCTGCAAATAAAAGAAGTTAAATTTAGTTTATTTTCAAAAGTCTGTTACACAGAATTTTGGAGATACAAAATTAGGGCAACAAACTATAATAAGTTAAATATTGAAGATTTTAATAGTGGTAAAATGACAAATATTAGATAGTCAAATGAATAGAAATCAAATGAAGAGTAACTGAGATATAGCATAATATATTTTTTGAACACTTCAGCACTATAATATTGGACAAAGATCACTCAGCTACATTGACATTATTGGCAAAAGCACACAACATGAAACAAAGGACTTATCAAAACTAATGGAGACAAAGATTTCTAGTGCAGCATTGTGAGATGCAAATCACTTGTAGCTACTTGAGGAAGAATCAAATAATGGAGACTTTTAAAGTTAAGGGTTTCACAGAGAATCACCAAACAATGGTGGTTAACAGATTTCTTTTGCAACTAAGTGGTTTCAGATTCCATCCCATCATGCAGCCAAAATTCTGTGAATAAAAATTTGGTTGAGAAAACTTGTGTAAAAGTGTGTTGGAAGGACAGTTCCAGTTCCTGTTCTTGGATGGTAGATTTAATCTATCACCACAGCTTATCCCTCGGATATCTTTCACAGAGTTCACACAGTTGCAAATATAAACATTCTTCAACCATTTCAAATTGACTACATTGAGCTGAAAATGGTCAAAATGTTTAACAGACCTATGAGCAAAGTTGCTCCAGCCCAGAACCTGCATAATGTATCCAAGTATATACTATCTTATGTGTCCTTCTTATTTTTAAGACAATAGGATGTGATATAAGTGTGAAGAGGCTGCTACTTTTAATGGATAAAACAACTACATAGAGATTCCATTACAGGCCTGGAATTGTGGGGATTCATAATATGAATAATGATTTCAAGAAGGAAAGATATAGGGATTGGTGTTAACATCATTGCCACTACTGCCACCACCATTAGTACTACTATCACCGCCACCATTGCTGTCATCATTTTTACATCTAATTCCATTCTTGCTCAGGTTCAATAATTCCTGAGAATGACTTTAAACTGTTCAGGAGTTCCAGCATTTTAAGAAGTGTAGAATCACCATTTAGCTACTACTGTTCCTAGGCCTATTCTAGCCCAGAATAGTGGTACATGTCACGATCTCAGCAATGGGTTAAATTGCATGTTACGACCTGAGCCAGGGTACGTTGAAATCATAAGATGCATCATGTGAAGCAGCATTATGGATATGAACAATTTTCGCAGATGAACTTATTGATTCAATAGTGAGCAGATTTGTTGGCACTCCGTCGCTTACGACGTCGAGGCTTCCAGTTGATCCGATCAATGGAACAGCCTGCACGTGAAATTAACGTGCAAGTGGCTGAGCACTCCACAGACACGTGTACCCTTAACGTAGTTCTCGGGGATATTCAGCGTGACACAGTGTGACAAGGCTGACCCTTTGAATTACAAGCGCAACAGAAACAGGAAGTAAGAGTGAGAGAAAGTTGTGGTGAAAGAATACAGCAGGGTTCGCACCATCCCCTATCGGAGCCTCGTGGAGCTTTAGGTGTTTTCGCTCAATAAACACTCACAACTCCCGGTCTGGGAATCGAAACTGCGATCCTATGACCGCGAGTCCGCTGCCCTAACCACTGAGCCATTGCGCCTCCACAGTGAGCAGATAAACAGACGACAAACTGTCAACAGCTAGGAGCAACCAGCTCAGTAAGCAAACTACTACTATCATCTGTAGTTGTGGCTTGTGCAGATAAGATAATTCAGCTAGAAAAATATTAGTGTAACTAAGACCCAGGTCAGATATTCCTGCCTCATCACTTTACTGGAACATATGGGACATGGAAGAGTTACATTGGTTGGAGAAAGTCATCTGGCCGAGATGGATCTTGATGTAGTATTACACAGCTGCATGTCTTTCCTGAGGCCAACCCTTACTTATTTGCAAGCAAGACACTTTATTTCTCTGGTCTTTACATGTCCAACTGGAAAACTGTAAGACTTAAGCAAAATACAGTATTGCTCAAGTAGGATCAATTTGAAGAAACACACACACACACACACACGCACACACGCACACACACACACACACACACACACACACACACACACATACATACATACATACACCTGGGCAATATCATTTAATTCAGCAGTGTCAACGCCATTAAAGTGTAGACATTGCCAGGGAATATGTATATGCATATATAATCATCATCAGTTAGTGTCGGTCTTCCATGCTGGCATGGGTTGGACTGTTCGACCGGAGCCAGCCTGGTAGAAGACTACACCAGGCTACTGTGTCTGTTTTACAGCTGGGTACCCTTCCTAATACCAACTGCTCCATAGACTGGACTGAGTGCTTTTTATATGGCAGCAGCACAGGTGAAGTCAGTTTTGGTATGTGCATATATGCATGTGTGTGTGTCTCCACATGTCATTGTATTACCACTGCTTAAGCAGTGATGATGTTTATGACTCCCATAAACAAAACATACAGCTCAGTTGATGGACATACAATACCTGTAGAATAAAGTACCTTTCTTGAAAACAAATAAGGATAGGCATTAGAAAGAGCAACTAGCCAGGGAATACTGTTTCAAAGTGTCTCTTCCAACTCGTACCAGCATGAAAAAGTGGCTATTAAAAGCAGTGATGATAATGGTAAGAACAACAATGACAATGATGCCAATGACAAAGCTAATGGTAATGGTAGCAGTAGCTGCAGTGACAACAACAACAAAAGCAACAACATCCTCAGCAGCAACAGCATAACTACCACCTCTGCTACCATTGCCACCACCACAGCTGTCACCAGCAGCACCACCACCACCACCATCATCATCATCATCACCATGCTTCTATACAGATGAATACTTTACAAGATATTTCAAAACTTTTGATGTAATAATAACAGAAAATGTTTTGTTGTTCTCTCTGTTACTTAATCTGGCAATTGACTTATCTAATTAATTCTTGGATAAACAGGTTAATCAGACAAGGGAAATTGTCGAAACTGATTGAAATCTACAAGGAACCAAGATACTGGACAAGGTGAAAACTGAGATTTTGGATGCCTATAATTAAAGGCTCATGTTCCTATTACTTATGGATTTATGTGCTTCATAGCTTTTATTCATAGACGGAAGTATGGAAATATTTTCAATTCAAGATATCAACATTTAGAGAATTGTTCTACAATTGAAATAAATAAATAAATAAATAATTTAATAAAAGCAAGGCAAATTATAAAAAAAAATCAATTAAACTTCTAAAAACATTTACCGAACTATTTTTCAGTTCTGTTGAAACTGGTAATGAATAAGATGATTTTGGTTCTGTGATGTTAAACTCTTTACCATAAAACGCATGAAGCCGTGAGACAAAAATCTTATATACGTCAAAAATTTCTTTCATAAGCTCATTTTGTATACATGTAATATTCTCTGTTTTATATCTGTACATGACAGATAGTTGGTAGCTACTCGGTATTTCTTCTGTAAAGAGGAAGTAAAAAAAAATTATAACAACAACAACAACAGCAATAATAATAATAATCCTTTCTATTATAGGCACAAGACCTAAAGTTTTGGGGGAGGGGACTAGTCAATTACATCAACCCCAGAATTTCACTGGTACTTAATTTATCGACCCCAAAAGGATGAAAGGCATTTGAACTCAGAATGCAAATACAGGCAAAATACTGCTAAGCACTTCACCTGGCATGCTAACAATTCTGCCAGCTCGCCACCTTATAATAATATATTCAGGGACCTTTTGAGCGAGATGGGCTACTCGACCTGAAGAAAATTTTAACTGGGCCCCACCTGCGAGGTCATGTGCTGTTTATCTTGATATGAGATCACCATGTCATGTACATATGGTTGTGATGCATGTGCCTGGTGTACCTTAATCAGAAGGGAGAGTCATAATGGATATAATGGGCTTCATATATTTTACCCCAGTGTCACTTTGATGGCATGCACTGCTCTATCACTCAATAATAATAATAATAATAATAATAATTCCTACCTAGCTACTCTAATGAAAAGATGGCTTTGCCATGAGGCGAGCAGCACAATGCCAAAGAAAGTCAGTTAAAAATTTCTTCTCCCTATTTTCCTTTTTTTTTGTTTATCAAATATTCCTACCTAGCTACCCTAATGAAAAGACGGCTTTGCCATGAGGCCGCTGGGCACATCCTCCCACCCACACTTCCTCTTCCCGGTATCCAAACTGGGAGCAAGGCAATTATTCTTTTCTCTCTCTCTCTCTCTCTCTCTCTCTCTCTCTCTCTCTCTCTCCCTTTTTTTCTTTATGGTCGGGATGTCAGCAACTAAACCGGCAGCTCCTCAGAGCTTGCTCTGTGAGGAGGGTCTATGATTCTTGCTATTTTAATATCCTACAGGTAGAAAAACAAGACCTATATAAAGGCTAATGAACTCTTACGAGGCAATGGCCACCAAAATAGTATATACCTAAAAGGCAGAATCAGTCATAGCACTTGAACACCCCTTATAAGAGACGGAAACTCTAAAAAGTAAACCAGGTTTACAGGAATCCTATATCCTAGAGTGGGGATTTTGTCAGTTATGGTGACATGGGAAAAAAAAATGGTGGTGGTTATGCAACCTAAAATTTACCAACCCTCATCATGAGTGCTGAAATGTCAAATAAAAATAGAAATGAGAATGGCGTGAATGAGGCTGGAACAACATGTGAAGGTCTCTCACCCAGCAGGTGCACAGTCAGTTCTTGATGAATAAAGATGAGAGTGATTAGAATAGAACCTGGCAATGATTGCAGAAAGGAGACTTAAAAGGGCCCACTGAGGCATTAGTGTGCAGTGCTCAAGAACAAGCTCTCAAAACAAACTACTCCAAATATCACATTAATAAAAGAAGACTCGCCACAATGCAGGATGTGCTCTGAGAAGGGAGAAAATATAAGCCATATTGTTAGTGAGTGCTGTAAGCTCGCACAACGTGAATACAAAGGGAGACACGACAATGTAGCCAGATATGTCCACTGGCTGTTGTGCGGTAAAGCAAACCTCAAGAGAGCTGAACAATGGTATGAACACAAGGCAGAGGGAGTAATGGAAAATGAACATTACTACAAAATACTCGGAGATTTTAACATACAGTGTGATCAAGTCATAGAGGTGAGACAGCCAGATATTGTGATCATCCATAAAGATGCAAGAAAAGCAAAGATAATAGATGTTGCAATATCAGGTGATTTGAGGGTAAAATGTAAGGAAACAAAAAAGAGTGAGAAATACCAACCACTGCAGGAAAAGATAGGAAAGTTATAGGACATGATAAAGGTAATGGTGATACTGGTGATAACTGGAGCATTAGGAGCAGTTTCCTAGAGTTTTGAAAAACATATTAAGAATATTGGAGCTGCTGTCAGGTTCAAAGTGATCCAGAAGACAGGATTGTTGGGTACAACCCGCATTCTAAGGAGAGTATTGTCTCTTTGAGTCACAGGAGAAGGCACTACTTGAAACTTTTGATGATTTGTTATTGCCTACTTTCAAGTAAAGAACAACTGTAAATAGCACAGCGAGAATCAAGACATGAATAATAATAATAATAATAATAATAATAATAATAATCCTTTCTGCTATTGGCACAATGCCTGAAATTTTGGAGCTAGGAGTAAATCGATTACATGGATCCCAGTGTGTAACTGATACTTATTTTGTCAACCCTGAAAGGATGAAAGGTAAAGTTATCCTCAGCAGAATTTGAACTTAGAACATAAACATTTTGCTCGGTGTGCTAGCAATTCTGCCAGTTCACTGCCTCAGTAACAATAATAATAATAATCTTTTTATCATAGGCACAAGGCCTGGAATTTGTTGGGGAGGGGAATAGTTGATCACATCAACCCTGTACTCAACTGGTACTTAATTTATCAATCCTGAAATGATAAAAGACCAAGTCAACCTTGATGGAATTTGAATGCAGAATGCTAATACTGGCAAAATACTGCTAAGCATTTAAAAAAAAGAAATTGGAAAAATCCTGACCAAAACAGAGATTTAAGTATCTTAATTTTCCCATTAAGACCATTGCTGCTTTGGTGGACCAGTAGGCATGGATGTTGGGAAGTAGTAATGCAACACAGGTGATGGTTTCAAATCTCTTTCAGAAATTGCAAGAGAGCTAGTAAAAAATTCGTATTTAAGCAACAAAATTTCTTTCAACAATTTCTTTCTCTTAAGCATGACACACTATCATCATCATCCTTACTAGGATTTTTGAGCGAGATCGTTGCCAGTGCCCCTGGACTGGCTCTTGTGCAGGTGGCACATAAAAGACACCATTTTGAGCGTGGCCGTTGCCAGTACCGCCTGACTGGCCTTCGTGCGGGTGACACGTAAAAGCACCCACTACACTCTCTGAGTGGTTGGCGTTAGGAGGGCATCCAGCTGTAGAAACTCTGCCAAATTAGATTGGAGCCTGGTGTTGCCATCCAGTTTCACCAGTCCTCAGTCAAATCGTCCAACCCATGCTAGCATGGAAAGCGGACGTTAAATGATGATGATGATATAACTAAACAATTAGAGTTGAAGAAACAGAACAATAAAAGAACTTTATTTGTAATCAATAGATACATTTGTCCAATCCCAAGTAAAGACAAAATCATCATTATCCCCATTGACTTCATAGCAAAATCTATGCCTGGATTACATTCAAGCATCCATTGCAAAATAAATGCAGCTTCTGTTTTAATCCTTTTTTTTTTTCTTAATTTTTTCCTTCAAACACTCATATGATGTCAAAATCAAGACTAGTGACCACCACCATCATCATCATCATTACTATTATTATTATTATTATTATTATTTTATGTTTGACTTTTGTTTTGCATTTGTACAAGTTGGATCCAAGTCTCACCCAGAGACCTCAAGAGACAACAAGCTAGAAGTTCATGTAGGTGTTATGCCTAGGGTACCATATATGTGGATTTGTACAGTTTTGTTCAAGTGAATGTTTAAGAAACCATAAGAAAATTATGTGTTTGCTTTAAAATTTGAGATCACATAGACAGTATTTTACGTAGGATATGGGCAGTTCACATGAGCACTATCTTTTGAACTTCAGCCATTTTGGGGTTTCCTGGAATCTGATCTAGGTAGTAATCAGCCCGTTTCGCTGTCATTCCCAGGGCACCTATGACAATAGGTATTGTTTTCGTCTTCAGATTCCACATTTTGCTAATTTCTATTTCAAGATCTTTATATTTGCTCAGTTTTTGGTAGGTCTTGACAGATACGTTTATATCGATTGGGACAGTCATATCAATGAGGAGGCATGATTTTTGTCTGAAGTCTTTCAGTATGATGTCTGGCCTATTTGCGTCTATCTTTCTGTCAGTTTGAATGGTGAAGTTCCAGAGGAGTGCAATGTGATCATTTTCAAGTACTGGGGGTGGTTTGTGTTCCCACCAGTTTTTATCATGGGGCAAGTCCAGGTTTTTGCATATTACCCAGTGAATATATTGTGCAGCTCTATCATGCCTGTTGAGATACTCTGTAGGCGCAAGCAGACTGCACATGGAGACAACATGATCGATTATTATTATTATTATTATTATTATTATTATTATTATTATTAAGGTGGTGAGCTGGCAGAATCGTCAGCACACCAGACAAAATGCTTAGTAGCATTTTGTCCATTTTCACGTTCTGAGTTCAAATTCTGCTGGGGTTGACTTTGCCTTTCATCCTTTCAGGGTTCATAAATTAAGTACCAGTTGCATACTGGTGCCGATCTAATCGACTGTCCCCCCTCTCCCAAAATTTCGAACCTTGTGCCTAGAGTAGAAAAGATTATCATTATTATTATTATTATTATTATTATTATTATTATTATTATTATTATTATTAAGGCAGCGGACTGGCATAATTGTTAGGCTTAGTGGTATTTCGTCCACCTTTGTTCTGAATTCAAATTCTTTTGCCTTTCATCTTCTTGAGGTCAATAAAATAAGTACTAACTGAGTACTGAGGTCAATGTAATCAACAATACCCTTCTCTCAAATTTCAGGCCTTGTGCCTATAGTAGAAAGATGATTATTATCATCATTAAGGCGATGAACTGGCAGAACTGTTGCCATGACAAACTAAATGCTTAGTGATATTTCTTCTGGCTCTTTACATTGTGAGTTCAAATTATTATCAACACCACTATTGTAATCATAATTATTATTATCGTCGTCATCATCATCATCATCAACTATGACATTAAATTCCTCGCTCAGTATGTAGAAAAGGAGTAGGTAGTAACTCTATAAGATGTACCCGGTGCAAGCTATGGACACATAAGAGGTGCAGCAACATCAAAGGCAGGTTAACTAGCAAGTTAGTTTTTGTTTGTGGCAGATGTTCAGGTGCAATAAAGACTGCAAACAAACAGGAAACAACTTCTATCTCATTCCAGGGTGAAAAACTAGAGGTAGTCGATAGCTTCCGCTATCTGGGCGACCAAGTTAGTAGTGGGGGTGGGTGCGCTGAAAGTGTAGCTGCTAGAATAAGAATAGCCTGGGCAAAGTTTAGAGAGCTCTTACCCCTGCTGGCGACAAAGGGACTCTCACTCAGAGTAAAAGGCAGACTGTATGACGCATGCGTATGAACAACCATGCTACATGGCAGTGAAACATGGGCTGTAACTGCTGAGGACATACGTAAGCTCGCAAGGAATGAAGCCAGTATGCTCCGTTGGATGTGTAATGTCAATGTGAATACCCGTCAGAGTGTAAGTATCTTGAGAGAAAAGCTGAACATTAGAAGCATCAGTTGTGGCGTGCAAGAGAGACGATTGCGCTGGTATGGACATGTGGTGAGAATGGAGGAGGATAGCTGCGTGAAAAAGTGCCACACCCTAACAGTTGAGGGAACCCGTGGAAGAGGTAGGCCCAGGAAGGCCTGGGCTGAGGTGGTGAGGCAAGACCTTCGTACATTGGGCCTCACCGAGGCGATGACTACGGACCGAGACCTTTGGAAATGGGCTGTGCGTGAGAAGACCCGGCAAGCCAAGTAAGATCGTTGCCAGTGCCCCTGGACTGGTTCTTGTGCGGGTGGCACATGAGATGCACCATTTTGAGCGTGGCCGTTGCCAGTACCGCCTGACTGGCTCCTGTAGGATTTTCGAGCGAGATCGTTGCCAGTGCCCCTGGACTGGCTTGTGCGGGTGGCACATAAAAGACACCATTTCGAGCGTGGCCGTTTTCGTGCGGGTGACACGTAAAAGCACCCACTACACTCTCTGAGTGGTTGGCGTTAGGAAGGGCATCCAGCTGTAGAAACTCTGCCAAATCAGACTGGAGCCTGGTGTTGCCATCCGGTTTCACCAGTCCTCAGTCAAATCGTCCAACCCATGCTAGCATGGAAAGCGGACGTTAAACGATGATGATGATGATGATGATCACTGTTACCTTAAAAAAACATACAGTATTTTGCAATTTAATTATCCTTTACAAAGCTGTGTGACCAGCTCAGTACAACTACTAAATCTCCTACAATAATATGAATGCTATTTTTAAAATGCATACATGTTTTTCAACCCACTAGATTTTAGAGAAGTATGACTACAGTAGAGTTAGAGTTAGAGAGAGAGAGAGAGAGTATAATCAATAAGACGACTGATCCAACATAAACACTGGACTTTAGGCATCTTCTATCTGAATTTCTGGTTTACTGTATAAACATGAGTTGCATTTTTATTTGTCGTTGCTGTTGTTGTTTAAGTGCAGGCTAACATTGGTTACACTGATCTGTAATGAAAGAAGTTTCAAATGCATATACCACCCTATCTTTTGTTCAGGCATAACTGTGTTTAACCCTCTAGCATTTAATCCAGCCATATCCAGCCTGAATATTCAACCTGTTTTGTGTTAAAACTGACAGTATCCAACCTCTCTCACCTACTCTACAATGTCATTCTAGTAATAATACACAATCACATCATTGAAATCTCAAGGCTTTGAGATAATGCATGATTAATTCAAAACAATGTAAATAAATAAGTATTATATTTAACAAAGAAATCTGAATGCTAAAGGGTTAAGCCTACATCATCAAAAGAGTTCTTTTTGACTTAAATTTAGGATGAGTTTTGAAGGATATGTAGTTATCTCTACCAAGTCGAACTACTGAATATTAGCTCTCTCTCTCTTTCTCTCTCCTCCCCCCCTTCTCTCATGTAAAACTAAGTGACTAAAATAATATTGCAAAATTCCATTATACTTGTGAAAAAGGGATATGCCTAATGTGAGATTACAAAATACAATAATTACACTTTTCAAACATCTTTCAGATTTATCTCCAGCTTTGAGTATTTTATTGGCCCATATTTAAGACATAAGGATTACAAACATATGTTCCTATGTATTTCCATATCTGGTTTTATCATTTGAACTTACCAACACAAAGAGGTGGTTCTCGGTTCCATCCATTGGTGGAATTACAGCTGATAACTTCACTGACTGCACTAACATCATGGTAAAATTTATAATTCTTCCTGCAAGATATTGTGCAGTTGACCCCATCAGGAATGTCTGAACAATTCAATAGTGCATTGGAGGTGAGGTTTTCAGTTGTGCATGTTTTGATGCTGTTAACTGCAAACAAAAATATCAAAGATATTTAATATAAAAGGATTTTTTTTTAAATTTCCAAAGTGCTTGGTACCTCTATTTTTAAGTGATCATTGCATGTCACGTCACATGTTGTATATAGCAATTCTAAAATCATTACCACTAACAAGACTTAACCTTTAAACATTTAAACCAGCTGTGACCAGCCAAAATATTCTACCTGTTTTATGTTCAAACTGGTTATATTTGGTCTCTCACACCTAACCAACTATGTCATTGTAAAAATAAACAATCATATTATTGATATCTTGAAGCTTCAAGATAATGCATGGTTAATTCAAAACAATGTGAATAAATAAGCATTATATATGACAGAATAATTTGAATGCTAAAGGGTTAAAAAAATCTGAATAAGAAATCAACAAGCTGTTTTTATAGCTTTATAAGATTATAGTTTCATTTTGTTTTTAACATTTTACCTGTAAGATACAAAAGCATCTCCAATCTGTTTACAAAACCCTGGCATAGATGGCTGCAGCGAAAGTTTAGCAGATAGGGACAAAGAGCAGGGGCTGATGAGGATTTGTGTAAGAAATTAAATGTAACATAGTAGTGAAATGTTTGCACTAAATACAGAAGATTAGTGAAGAGTGGAAAGGGGATGAGTTGATTATTATTCATTCAATGACTGAATGTTAACATACATGAATTTTGGGTTATTAATAAGCCAAGAAAGTGGGTTCCATTTGCAAGGTCATGCACTGTATATCTTGATATGAGGTTATCATGTCACTCGCATGTGGTTGTGATGCATGTGCCTAATGTACTCTTATCAGATGGGTAGTCATGATGAGCATATTGGGCTTTGTATATTTGTACCCCATGTCATTTTGATAACATGTGCTGCTCTCTCACGGCGGCGGTGGTGGTGGTGGTAGGGAGGAATAGGATAAGGAAGAGGGAGGGAGGGAGGGCAGCACCAGGCAGTGGCTCTCATGGCTTCTGATCTTAACTGATTGGAAGTGATATCATGTACATATTTTGTCTTGGTATAAAAGTTGGGCTACAGCAAATATTCTGCTCAGTACCACAGATTTGTTTGTCAGTTGCTTGACCTTAACCAGTTGAGTGTGTCCCTTGGTGGCTGTTGATATGTGTATCTCTGATCATGAGCAGAAGTAGTGGGGAGCATCATAGCCATGTGTTGAGAGGAATTCATTGAGCTTTGAATAATTCACCTTTGGAAACATGGGTGTTTCATTCAATATCCTTAAACAACCCTAATTCAGGGACCTTTTGAGCATATTAAGTTCCTCGACCTGAAGAAAATTCTAACTGGGCCCCATCTGCAAGGTCATGAGTTGTTTACCTTGATATGAGATCACCAAGTTATGCACCTATGGTTGTGATGCATGTGCCTGTTGTACCTTTATCAGATGGGTAGTCATGATGGGTATAATGGGCTTCATATATTTTACCCCAGTGTCATGCACAGCTCTCTCATTCAATAATAGTAATGATAATGATAGTAATAATAATAATTATTATTATCCTTTCTAATATAGGCACAAGGACTGAAATTTTCAGGGAAGGGCTAGTTGATTTACCTATATATATATATATATATATATATATATATATATATATATATATATATATATGTGTGTGTGTGTGTGTGTGTGTGTGTGTGTATGTAAAGATGTGCCAATAAAGGAATCTTTACAAGATTGCGTCCTACTAGAAGACATGATGGATAGGCCAGGCATGCTGGTTGATCACAAGCGTGCTCAACCATGTCTGACCTAGAGCTAAACAAAATTTTTTAAAGACCTGCTCACATATACTTAAGTTTGAAACAGAACAAAAATTGTCTTGATTATCCATATTTGATGGAGAGAGAGACAAGATTTATTGCTTGATCCTTAATTGGCTGGTTTTACAGAGGGACAGCAAGGACAAATCTATACCCAGAAAGTTCTTTGCAGCACAACTGTTAGCACTATATATCCTCCCATTTATGTATTTAGAACAATATTCAGATCTTAGGACTATAAACTTGTTACATCATCACTACCTGTTATATCATCGGTGACAATATCTGATGTGTGTGTGTGACGATAGATCACAGTACCGAATATAACCGTATAACAAATAAGCAATGTAACAAGAGTTGGTTACCTTATTATAACCATTCGCACAGTAGCAATCCAATACTCCTATGCAGAATCAATAAACGAGGCTATTGCTCTCATAGTTCGAGCTGAACTATCTGCTGACTCATCTATTTATAAGATTTGCCCAGTCTTGTGTGGGGGTGTCAGTTCACTGCACAACAAAACCCCAGAGTTTTCCACACATTGAAAAGAAAAAAAAGAAATCATAATTTAGAAACTTACATGTAACTTTAATAAAGATGTAACAACTTGCTGTGTTATTTGATGGATCTGTGGCAGTTACTTTCATACTGTAAATATATGAAGACTTCTTATACTTAAGGTGTAATTCTTCTGGTTCAAAAGTCAAATTTACTGAATTGGAATTATCTGTAGCATTTACTAAAAAGTCATCCTTCTTCAACACTTTGTCTGTTTGCAGAAAATATTCCTGATCTCCTGGACAGGATATTTGTGGAGCTTCATGTTCTATAACAGAATAATGAAAGAAAGACATTAAAATTCATCCTTTTATAATTCACAAGTATCTATAGGAGTAAAGACTTAACTCTAGTTTCCTTATGATGTCAAGCCAATGAGAGATAAACCACTGCCTAAATAAGTTTGTAGTTATTGTATTATTCCCAAACCAAATCTGTGACATATTTCCCACAGCAAGAGGAACTAAAGCAACTAGAATTAATAGTTCTAACATGAAATATAACGAAACTCATGCAACAAATTTGAATGTACAACATATAAGTTGGTAGTTCAATATACTATCCACTTTGAAGCAACATACAATTAATAAATACTTCTTCTTTAGTTTATCCCTTTAGCATTTAAACCAACCATATCTGGCTAAAATATTCTACCTGCTTTATGTCCAAACCAGCCATATCTGGCCTCTCAAACTTACCTTACAATGTCATTCTCAAAAAATAAAAAGTTACATCATCACAATACCAAGGTTAGGAGATAATGCATGATTAATTGAAAACAATGTGAATAAAGAAGCATTACATTTGACAAAATAAATCTGAATGCTAAAGGGTTAAAAAATTGATACATTTTCATCTACTTTAAAGTTTGCTGTGTATTATTCACAATACTGGAGTTAAATGTTTACATTTTCTTTTTCTTTTTATCTTTTACTTGTTTCAGATATTAGACTGTGGCCATGCTGGGGCACCACCTTAAGGAATTTTAGTTGGATGAATTGACCCCAGTACCCTTTATTTTTAAGCCTGGTACTTATTCGATTAGTCTCTTTTGCCAAGCCACTAATTTACTGGGATGTAAACACACTGGCACCAGTTGTCAAGTTGTGGTGATGGTGGTTGTGGTGGTGGACAATGAATTCCAATTTAATCAGAATCTACATGATCTGAAGTATATTTGTGGAAAAGAAATATGTAATTTTCTCAAGGTTATGAAGAAGCAAATCTTTGGGGCACAATTGTGTAGATATGCCAAAATATTTATATATATATATATATATATATATATATATATACGATTTATGCATTGTTGTCTCTCAAATATTTAAAATCTACAATTAAGAGCCCTCTCTACTCGCTGGCGGTACCTACCCACCACCACTACCCATTTTCCTTTATTCAAAAATTCTTATCGCTCCTTAAAATTATGGCTTTTAAGTGTTGATTTCTCAGCCCAAGAATTACAGCGTGATGTGCTGCTTGACTGGTCCCCCCTCTCCCTCTCTCTCTCTCTCTCTCTTTATATATATATATGATGATGATGATGATGATCTTTTCTCCCGCCATGCCTCTGTCTACCCCTCCATCCCCCTTCGTAGTTTTTCCTTTAAGGTCTTCAGGTTCTGGCTATATATAAATGAGAAACCCATTCTAAATTATCTCGCTGACGTACTACGACGAAATACCCAAGATGCAGATAAGATAGAGATTTTTATTTATTTACGGCCTCAAACATCTCAATACCTTGCGCTTTCTTGTTTCTCTCCATGAAATTCAATTGAATTCAGTTGTCTTAAATTCATGCTTATTCATTTTCTAAGCTTCCTAAATTCATGCTACGTTATATTCTAATCACCCAGAATTCATTGCTCTTTTAAAAAATTACGATTTATGCATTGTTGTCTCTCAAATATTTAAAATCTACAATTAAGAGCCCTCTCTACTCGCTGGCGGTAACCCGCCCTCCCACCCCCTCCACCGGAAGTTCATTCGTCTGTCATCCCTCTGTCATCCCACCCCCTCCACCGGAAGTTTCATTCCTCTGTCATCCCACCCCCTCCACCGGAAGTTCATTCCTCTGCCATCCCACCCCCTCCACCGGAAGTTCATTCCTCTGTCATCCCACCCCCTCCACCGGAAGTTCATTCCTCTGCCATCCCACCCCCTCAACCGGAAGTTCATTCCTCTGTCATCCCACCCCCTCCACCGGAAGTTCATTCCTCTGTCATCCCACCCCCTCCACCGGAAGTTCATTCCTCTGCCATCCCACCCCCTCCACCGGAAGTTCATTCCTCTGTCATCCCACCCCCTCCACCGGAAGTTCATTCCTCTGCCATCCCACCCCTCCACCGGAAGTTCATTCCTCTGTCATCCCACCCCCTCCACCGGAAGTTCATTCCTCTGTCATCCCACCCCCTCCACCGGAAGTTCATTCCTCTGTCATCCCGCCCCCTCCACCGGAAGTTCATCCCTTTGTCATCCTGTCAACCTCGGCTGTCTCCCGGAACCCATCTAGTGGCCTTGGCCATCCTCTCCCCTACCTTTGGGTAGCGCATTAAGGTTGAGAAATGTTTGCAGGTTGTAGGTAATGTTTTGCTTATGAATTCTTCCAATTGCAAGTTTTCTTTTCAGGTACACGACACTGCTTTTCCTCTTCCCAGGCTACAGGCCCACACCCCCAACACCCATACTGTTAGGATTGGCACTCTCAACGTCGGCACGCTGAAAGGTAGATCTGGTGAAATTGTTGAGATGCTTGAACGGAGATGCGTAGATATGTGCTGCATCCAGGAAGTAAGATGGAGAGGAGGTTCTGCAAGGTTCCTCACAGGCAAAGAACACAGGTACAAGATTTTCTGGGCAGGGAACACTGACGGGGTCGGGGGCGTAGGAATACTTCTAGCGGAGAAATGGGTGGATAAGGTAATCGAGGTCGTTAGAGTAAGTGACAGAGTACTTAAGATCAGACTAGTGCTTCATCATAGATTAGCTACTGTCATCTCAGCCTATGCACCTCAACCTGGGCTACCAGATGGTCTGAAAGACCAATTCTATGACACCCTCTTGCAAACTACCTCGTCGACGAGTGACAGGGACCTTCTCTTTGTGGCTGGAGACTTCAACGGTCATGTCGGACGTCGTGCTGGGGGCTTCCATGGCATACATGGAGGCTATGGCTTCGGTTCCCGCAACGAGGAGGGAACCAGACTGCTGGAGTTCTGTGATGCAACCAATCTTATGGTCTGCAATACCAACTTCAGGAAACCTGCCAGTCACCTAGTCACCTACCGCTCCGGCAGACACTCTAGCCAAATCGACTACATCCTCGCCAGAAATAGGGAAAGAGGGCGGCTTATAAATGCCAAAACCTACCCTGGCGAAGAATGTACCCCACAACATAGATTAGTAGTTAGCGACTTTGGGATCAAGGCAAAATGGGTGCCCAGAATTAGACAGGCTTGGAGAAGAAGGGTGTGGAAGCTTAAAGACCCTGCAAACGGAGAGAGACTTAGAGACAAGTTACTTGAAGCATTTAACGAAATAGAAGGGGATATAGCATCATACAACGTGGAAGACAATTGGAGATTTCTGCGGGACAACCTGTTGAAAGCCACCGATCAGATTTGTGGGTGGTGTAAGGTCCCCTCCCAACCCAGAGTAACGTGGTGGTGGAACAAGGAGGTAGACAGGGCTATTAGACAAAAGAAACAAGCTTGGAAGGACTGGAAGAACGGTGGTAGCAGGGAATTGTACCAATGTGCCAGAAGGGAGGCTAGGCGACAGGTTTATTTAGCCAGAGGGGAAGCAGATAAGGAAAGATTTGCCAATGTTCTGCGCCGTGAGGACCAAAGACTCGAGGTATTTCGGGTTGCAAGACAGTGTAGGAGAGAGAATAGTGATGTTGTAGGAGAGAAATGTGTTCGCATGGATGATGGTACGCTTGCATTAAATGAGGATGCAAAGAAAGAGGTCTGGAGATGCCACTACGATAGATTGCTTAATAAAGAGAATGAATGGGAGAAAGAGAGCCTGCCTTATGTCGACCCAATAGAGGGACCAGCTATCCGAGTTGATAGTACCAGGGTAGATAAAGCAATTAAGAGTATGAAGACCGGGAAAGCCCCCGGCCCATCAGGAATCACTGCAGAGATGCTCAAAATATCTGGCAGTGTTGGCTATAGCCTAGTCACCCGTATTACGAACCAGGTGATACACGAAGGAGTCATACCCTATGACTGGTGTAGCAGCATCATAGTCAACTGCTACAAAGGTAAAGGGGATGCTTTAGATACAAATAATTACAGAGGCATCAAGCTGTTAGATCAGGTTATGAAAGTTACAGAGAGGGTCATAGCCCAACTAATTAGGGAGCGAATCAATTTAGATGAGATGCAGTTTGGGTTCGTGCCAGGTAAAAGCACTACTGATGCCTTATTTCTAGTGAGACAGTTGCAAGAGAAATACCTAGCCAAGGATAAACCTCTGTACCTGGCTTTCGTTGACATGGAGAAAGCCTTTGACAGGGTCCCCCGATCCCTTATCTGGTGGTCAATGAGGAAACTTGGGATAGAAGAATGGCTAGTGAGAGCTGTGCGAGCCATGTACAGAGATGCGGCCAGTAAGGTGAGGGTTGGAAATGAGTACAGCAATGAATTCCGGGTAGAGGTAGGGGTCCACCAAGGTTCCGTCCTCAGCCCCCTATTATTTACCATAGTCCTCCAGGCAATCACAGAGGAGTTCAAGACAGGTTGCCCCTGGGAGCTCCTCTATGCTGATGACCTTGCCCTAATTGCGGAGTCACTATCAGAACTAGAGGAGAAGTTTCAGGTGTGGAAGCAAGGTCTAGAACTGAAGGGCCTTAGAGTCAACCTAGCTAAAACCAAAATCCTAATAAGTAGGAAGGTAGATAAAACACAAACCCCTTCAGGTAGATGGCCCTGCTCAGTATGTAGAAAAGGAGTAGGTAGTAACTCTATAAGATGTACCCGGTGCAAGCTATGGACACATAAGAGGTGCAGCAACATCAAAGGCAGGTTAACTAGCAAGTTAGTTTTTGTTTGTGGCAGATGTTCAGGTGCAATAAAGACTGCAAACAAACAGGAAACAACTTCTATCTCATTCCAGGGTGAAAAACTAGAGGTAGTCGATAGCTTCCGCTATCTGGGCGACCAAGTTAGTAGTGGGGGTGGGTGCGCTGAAAGTGTAGCTGCTAGAATAAGAATAGCCTGGGCAAAGTTTAGAGAGCTCTTACCCCTGCTGGCGACAAAGGGACTCTCACTCAGAGTAAAAGGCAGACTGTATGACGCATGCGTACGAACAACCATGCTACATGGCAGTGAAACATGGGCTGTAACTGCTGAGGACATACGTAAGCTCGCAAGGAATGAAGCCAGTATGCTCCGTTGGATGTGTAATGTCAATGTGAATACCCGTCAGAGTGTAAGTATCTTGAGAGAAAAGCTGAACATTAGAAGCATCAGTTGTGGCGTGCAAGAGAGACGATTGCGCTGGTATGGACATGTGGTGAGAATGGAGGAGGATAGCTGCGTGAAAAAGTGCCACACCCTAACAGTTGAGGGAACCCGTGGAAGAGGTAGGCCCAGGAAGACCTGGGCTGAGGTGGTGAGGCAAGACCTTCGTACATTGGGCCTCACCGAGGCGATGACTACGGACCGAGACCTTTGGAAATGGGCTGTGCGTGAGAAGACCCGGCAAGCCAAGTAAGATCGTTGCCAGTGCCCCTGGACTGGTTCTTGTGCGGGTGGCACATGACATGCACCATTTTGAGCGTGGCCGTTGCCAGTACCGCCTGACTGGCTCCTGTAGGATTTTCGAGCGAGATCGTTGCCAGTGCCCCTGGACTGGCTTGTGCGGGTGGCACATAAAAGACACCATTTCGAGCGTGGCCGTTTTCGTGCGGGTGACACGTAAAAGCACCCACTACACTCTCTGAGTGGTTGGCGTTAGGAAGGGCATCCAGCTGTAGAAACTCTGCCAAATCAGACTGGAGCCTGGTGTTGCCATCCGGTTTCACCAGTCCTCAGTCAAATCGTCCAACCCATGCTAGCATGGAAAGCGGACGTTAAACGATGATGATGATGATGATGATGATATATATATATATATATATATTTATATATATATATATATATATATATATATATATATATATATATATATACATGTATGCATATATATATCATCATCATCATAATCATCATCATCGTTTAACGTCTGCTTTCCATGCTAGTATGGGTTGGATGATTTGACTGAGGACTGGCAAGCCAGAAGGCTGCACCAGGCTCCAATCTGATCTGGCAGAATTTCTACAGCTGGATGCCCTTCCTAACGCCAACCACTCCGAGAGTGTAGTGGGTGCTTTTACGTGCCACTGGCAGGAGGGTCAGTCACATGGTACTGGCAATGGCCACGCTCAAAAGGTGTTTTTTACATGCCACTTGCACGGGAGTCAGTCTAGCAGCACTGGCAACGACCTCGCTTGAATAATTTTCTAACGTGCCACCAGCACAAGTGCTAGAAGGCAACACTGGTAACAATATATATATATATATATATATATATATATATGTATACAAGAATGTATATAACACTCTGTAAAAATATATGCCTGTGTGTATATATGTGTATGTTTCTGTATGCATTTATACATGTACATGTATTTAGTTTCAGAAGATATTAGAATAATGGAATAAAAGTCAGTCATTATAAGAGAGCTTCCAAAAATCTATTTCCTTAATTTTTAACTACTGTTTCTGGCACACATATTTATGCAATTTTGATTTTAAAATATTTAAAAAATTATTTGGAAATTATAAAGAGAAATGAATGGTAGATTTTAAAACCATGAATTAAGAAAAAAGAATTTTGTACGTGTCAATTTTTTTTCTCCAGAAGTTCATGGCTTCATAGAAATAAGCATGGAAAGCTGCATCAAGATAACCAATTGTCAGATTTCTTGCTTCCTTTTAAAAAATGCAGATTTTGTGAATGAAACAAACAAGGTCCTGAATAAGAAATGAATGTTTAATATGACAAATTTTCAGATTTTTTGCGTCATTTTAAAACTAACTAGATCAAAGTACAGTGAATACCATCCTCCACAATTTGCTACTCATATGAAGTACATATGTATTTCACTAATGTCTATCAAATACACACTCTTTCTTGAGCATAAAAAAATCCTCTTCCCGAGTGACAATAACTTGTATTGTCAAATTGTTGCCCAAGTTCTAGCTGTTTTGATAAGGGAAATCAGAAAGGTTTGAAATGATTTCATCAGTATTTACTTGTACCAAAAAGCACTTTTCTGATAGACAACTTGCTGATCTCATAAGTGTCACATGGTGGAAATAAACACAATTACCAAACTTTCAATTCATTATTTCATTTTTTAAAAATTTAAATTTGTACATCTGTACTCCCAACTGCGTACGAGCACATATGCAAAATGACATCCTTTATTTTTTGCTCAAAATAAGTAGTATATTGAAAAGTAAAACTAATTTCAGGGTGAGGGGGCATTTGTGACTCCAAGGGTCAAAAGGGGGCTTTGGCCAAAATGGGTTGAGAACCTTTGATCTAAGGTAAACATAAGAAAACCTTTAAACTGCAACATCAAATATATTTATTAAACTTCTAACACAATGAAATACATTAAACTGCTATATATGTGTGTGTGTGTGTGTGTGTGTATGTGTGTGTATTATCAGAAAAGTATAGTATTAAATATCCATCATGCCTGATCTTACCAATTGGTTTCATGTAAAGAATACAATGGAAAGTTAGGTAACAATCTCATTATATAACTTTATGCTCATCAGGGTTAGCCAATATGGAAGGGAATATGGCGACTGTCCTATATATATATAGGACCATTTCATCATGTTGAGCTGTTAATCCCTACACATTTTTTCTTTCTGTTTTATTTTTGTTCTCTCCCAATGTTTTTCCTCTCAATCCTTTTGAGCATATGCTCAAAACATCAAAGACTTTTCCATTCTTCCCAAGTGTTAAACTAATATACACACACACACACACACACAAGCACACACACACACACACACACACACATACACACACACGCACACTAGAAACCCTTTAAATTGCTATAGGGGCAGACTTATTACATCATCAAATGAAATGCGTTGTAGTATTTATTCTAGATTCTTGCATTCTGAGTTCAAATCCCACTGTGGATGACATGGTATTTGGCTACCTTAAGCAGAGGATTCTGCTCTGTTGCAAGGATTAGGGCCAAGTCTGCAGTTTACAGATACCTTCTTTTTCCCCCTCCCTTCCTGTATTCTCCAAGGCCCTAAAAAGTGTCATGGGCACTACTCATTTTTCTGAATAAACAAAATATAAATAAAAATTTAAAAGCATAAACTAAATCACTAAATTTCAAGCAATTTTGAGATTTACATAATATATTTTTGTTAATCTGAGAGAGAGAGAGAGAGAGAGAGTTTAAAATATAAGCAGAGCTAGTTGAATTTTAAACTATTAAACTGTAGACTTTATAAACATTATTTTAGCAAGAATGGCATTTTAAGCGTTCACATTGTCATACAGTTAACAGTGATTGTGTATACAATATACTTAATGACCTTATGATAAGCTATTTACAGAGCAATATAATCTAAGACTATTTATCTCTTATCAGTTTTAATTGATAAAGTCTATTATAAGATAAAAGTGACTGTTAAACTTTAGCACAGTGTAGGTGCATCATGTCACTGTATGAGTTTTCTCCCCTGTAGTAAAAGGAAATTGGCTGGGGAAACAATTCTAGAGAAAATACAGTGTGCTAAAGGTTAAACTTACCAATAATGACAATTTCGAATGTGCATTCAGCTACATTGCCTGCATGATCTTCTGCAACATATGTAACTGTGGTGTCAATTAAAATTGTTTGGTTTATATGAAAGAGTATTGGCCTCACAATGACTGATTTCAGGTATTTAGAGTTATCTTGAGCCATGGGTGCTTCTCTGTTGAGACGGGACAGCTTTTCAACATGAAGAATTTTTGGTGGACAATTTTTAAATGTTGGTTTCTCAACATCTGCAATTAATGAAATCATAATCATTATCATTTTAACACCTATTTTTCCATGCTTGTTTGGAACAGATGGGATTTGCAGAAGTAGATTTTTTTTTTATGGCTGGATACCCTTTCTGGTGCCAATTCTCACCTGTTTTCAAACAAAGTAATGTTGCCTGTGACCAGACATGTTTTTATAGGAGTCTGAAAACAAAACAATAGTGTCTGTATGATGGTGATATTCATTTACCACCAATACATAATGTTAATACAAGGCACAAGCAAAAACATGCACACACACATGCATACATATACATGCATACACACACATGCATACATACACTCAAACATACTCACACACACACACACACACATACATACACACAAAAGTGATGGGCTTCTTTCAGTATATGCTTACGCAATCCACCTATAGGGCTCCCACACACATACAAACATAATCAAGGTGGTTAATCATTTAAATACCCACTTTTCTACACCAGATAAAATTCATTGAGACAGTTTTTTTTTTTTCTACAGCCTGATCAATGCCTGCTTCCAAGATAGATCATATTTCCCCTAATCCTTCAAATAGTATAATGGCTGGACCTCATTTCACAGAAGATTGCAAATAAACAACATTGCTCATTTTTTTTAAAATATTGTTATTGCCTCTTTTGGTAGGTGTGTTGCAAACATAGGAAAGGGGTGTTTGCAATATGTCATTCAGTGCAAGGAAATGCTGAGCTGTGAAAATTTGTGACCTGTTGTTTTAGAACTTTCAAAGCACATGATTAATTTAAGATAAGTGAACTTTGTTGCAGTTGTACTTTTAATTGATTCTTATTTTTGATATGTACTGCAGTAGTACAATTTTTTAATAATCATTCTTTGTTATTTTGACATTCTCAGCCATTTCTTTATTTATTCATTTAACTTTTAATGTGACTTTATCGAAAAATGTCTCTTGCTATCTAGCAACCCTAGAGTGTGTAATTATTAGTGCTTTCATTCATTTGTATATGTGTACCAGTGTTTACATTATACATACCAACACATACAGGAGTTGTATCATTCCACTGTACTGTATTGTTTATCACAACACATTTTAAGGGATAAAGAGGTTTTGGTTTGTATCCAGGTCGCGAACAAACATATTGGACTAAATTCCCTATTTCGTAGGAAGTGAAATTTTGTCTTGCATCTGGTGGACGACCAGGGTCACTGCATGATGGACCTGACAAAACCAAACAAAATTAAAAAAAATTAACTTGATATGGAAAACGTTTAAATTTCACTATGTAAATTTATTGTTTCCTAATTAAACACAAAGAAAATCCTACAGAAAATTTAATTAATGTACAAAGACAACATTGCATTTGGCAGGTTTGTTGATTAAATTAGGACAAGGTTGTTATTGTTTATTTAATTAAAAATAAAATATATTGTATCATGTATCAAGGGCAGCAAACTAGCAGACCTTAGCATACCAGACAAAATGCTTAGCAGAATTTCTTACAGTTTTACATTCTGAGTTCAAATTCCACCAAGGTTAACTTTGTCTTTCATCTTCTCAGGGTTAATAAATTAAGTACGATTTGAACATAGGGGGTCAATGTAATTCACTAGCCCCCTTCCCCCATAGATGGGAATGAAATTATATCAGGGGAAGAAAATATTATATAAATTATAAATCCTTGCCATGAAATATGAATTCATATGAAATGATATTCTAATATGTAATCTTTCTTCTTCCTCCTCCTTCTTCCTTCTTCTGGATGTACAAGACTTGAAAAACCCTTTCAATTTCCTCTGCCAGATGGTATGCTGCCATTCAGATTGATCAGATGAAATACTTAACTATATGTTTAAAGATTTCCCAAACTCACCACAGCCTTTTCCTGAATACCAAACAGCCAAGTTTTTGTTTTTGTATTTCTGGTGACAAAAGATGGGATTTAGACTCAGAAAAACAGATACCACAAGATGTCGTCCAATGCTTTAATATTTTAGCCAATCCATTACTATGGACTGGTAATTTATTTTTTTACTGACTCCCATCACACACACACACACACACACCTCACACCCCTCCAAAGGAATGATAAGCCAAATTGACCTAGGCAGGATTTGAACTCTAAGCACAGAGAGCTGAAACAAATACTACTAGATGTTCTATCCAAAGTCCTAATAACTCAGCCAATTCAATCCATGTCATAAAAATTTATGTTACAACAGTTCATAGTAAATTATACCATTAGATACCTTGATAGTAATCCCTGAACAACCTAAAATCAACACAGAGTAGACATACTCACCAACACAAGTTAAATTATTAAATGTCCATCGGCTGTTTTTGCTACAAATCACTGTTTGATTCTTCATTGCACTTTCACCAGCAACTTTAAATAATGGCTGAAGGCACTGAAACTCAAAAGAGCATCCCTGATGTGTGCAGTTCAACTGTGCAGGCATTACCATTCCTGGAATCTGTTTAGGTTGGCCACAGTCAATAGCTGCAAAATAATAATTATAAAATTTTTTTTTTTAATTTAATCACCAAAAAGCACTCTGTTGACTGTGTGAAGCGGTTGGTGTTAGGAAGGGCATCCAGCTGTAGAGACCCTGCCAAACCAGAAAGTGGAGTTTGGTGCAGATTTCTGGATTGCCAGCTCCTGTTAAACCATCCAACTCGTGTCAGCATGAAAAACAGACATTAAATGATGATGATGATGATGATGATGATGGCATATTATATAAACCCCAATTTCAGCAGCACATATTTTTTGTCTCCTATGAGTGACACAACCTTGGATCATATTTAAAACTAAATTATGCAACCAATATGCTTCAGTCACTAACATCTATTGCAGCTACAACAAATTCTGCTTCTTTGATATAACAAACTGCATACCATTTGCACTCATGTTAACCAGCTGCACATGACCCTTCAGCCTCCCACCTCATAGCTATTCATCACATGTGCTGGTATAGACATATTCTCACACCAGATGGCTGGATGTGATTGGGTAAGATCTCCAGAGGCTTGACATTATCTTGGAGGATGCAGAGGGGCTGGCACAGGACTGCCAGTGATGGAGAGCACTGGTGGACCTGGTCAGCTCTACACATGATGCTGTCTCTGTCACCACTAACCTGGGATTACCCCAGTCTCATAAAGCAAAAGCATTAAGCAAGCAAAGCATTTACAAACTATGTGTACACACAACAACCATCTTCATAATTAACTGTTCCTCATTCATTCATTTCTCCAGTGCATCTTTACATTCAATCATAGTTGCTACATTTTGGAGACCTCGTCATTACAGATTCATAAAGATGATTAACACGGCCCTTACTCCAACTAAAGAAAGTAAATGAGAAAACACAAATCACTTGAATTTATTTTACTTACTGTAACATTTTGAACTCTCTCCCACAGTCGTGAATATTTTATTCTTCAAGTCATACAAACATTTTCTTTGATATACTTTCTGCACATTTCTATTACAGGTAATATTTACGATTTCACCATACTTTGTCTGACCAGCTGGGTAAACTGTACCCTCAAATGTAGAAGCATTCGTTTCCACAGGAGGACACATAGCCTCTATAAAACAGCAACAAAAGAAAAAAACATTAGTTTAAATCACACTTGGACCCTTATATGTCCACATTATTATCACTGTCAACATCATCATTATCATTATTATCTTATACATTCACATGTTCGACATCATGATAATGATAATGTTGACACCATGATTATCATCATCATCATAATTATTGCCATCATTGTCATCATCAAAAGCATCGTTGTTGTTGTCATTATAAAGTCATCATCATTATTGCTATCAATTTTTGTTGGCAGGAGACTATCTAGTGAATAGAAACTACTTATTACTGGGCTTTCTGGAAGAGATGTAGGTTCAGGGAAAGTAAGTGGAACTTCAGAATTTAGTTGTAAGAAATATAGCACATTCTGTAAAGTGATTGGTATCAGAAAGAGCATCTAGCTTGTATATGCCATGTGTGCACACAACCTGAAGATTGCATGAAGGCACCAGACATGTTATGAAAAGTGGTGTCTGTATTTTCCTTGTGTGAAACTATTGGTAGCTCATAAAAATAAGCACTGTGGTTTTTAAATAATATTTATCTCTCACTAGATGGACTGTTTTTTTGTTTTTTTTGATCTTACCATCATGGAACAGTGTACTGTGTGCATGTGTGTGTGTGTGTGTGTGTGTGTGTGTGTGTGTGCATGAGACAGGCTTTTTTCAGTTTATATTTACAAACCCATTTGCCTAAGGTACCATGTGATGGGACTGAATCCAAAACCAATGCCTTGTGGGTGAATTTGGAAAACAAACCATACAAAGCCTATTATCTCCCAGTATGTGTCTGTGTGAGTGTGTGTGTGAGAGAGAGAGTGAAAGAGTCTGTGTGTCTGTGTTAATGTTTGCAACCTGCACCATTCACATGAAAAAGTGCAAAACTACAAATAGCAAAGTATACTGTCATTTGTTCATTATCCTCCTCAACAAATTATCCACTGGCTTTTCACTAAAAAAAAAAACAAAAAGGAAAAGTACCTTATTTACATTATTTATATTTATATAAATATTTATATTTACATATGCCCGTGGGCATATGGCATAGTGGTTAAGAGCACGGGCTACTAACTCCAAGATTCCGAATTCGATTCCAGGTAGTGACCTTAATAATAATAATAATAATAACATCAAAAAATACCTTAGGAATGAGAATCCAGGTTCAAAATTCCTCCAAGACACCTGATGAAGGCTGGAGGGTATATCAGCCAAAACATTGTGTTAACAACAAACAAGATGAGGACAAATATCTCTTTTACTCTTTTACTTGTTTCAGTCATTTGACTGCGGTCATGCTCGAGAACCGTCTTTAGTCGAGCAAATTGACCCCAGGACTTATTCTTTGTAAGCCTAGTACTTATTCTATCGGTCTCTTTTGCTGAACCGCTAGGTGACAGGGACATAAACACACCAGCATCAGTTGTCAAGCAATGCTAGGGGGACAAACACAGACACACAAATACACACACACACACACACACACACACATATATATATATATACATATATATGACAGGCTTCTTTCAGGTTCTGTCTACCAAATCCACTCACAAGGTTTTGGTCAGTCTGAGGCTATAGTAGAAGACACTTGCCCAAGATGCCATGAAGTGGGACTGAACCTGGAACCATGTGGTTGGTAAGCAAGCTATGTACCACACAGCCACTCCTGCACCTATGTCAAAATATAAATAATGCGCCTATGTTAAATATAAATAATGTAAATAATGCACATAATTCCTCATCTTTTAAATACAGAACTGTAAAAAGGAAAAGGTCAACACCAGAAAGGTCATCCAGTTATAAAACAGTATAACAGTAATGTATATTCATTTAGAGTAATCAAATCTGTAAGAGGAATCAAATGCAGCTTGCCAGAGAGAAGACTATGTTAGTTTGAACATGTGATGCATATGAATGAAGACAGCTGTATAAAGAAGTGTCGATCAGTGAAAGTGGATGGTACCTGTGGAAGAGGGAAACCCAGGAGAACATGAGATGAAGTATTGAGGACAAATCTCAGGATGTTGGAGCCTATGGAGGAAATGATAATGGACCAAGATGTCTGGCAATGTGAGGTTCTTGAGAAGACTCACCCACATCAGAATTCTAGAAGCACTGTGTGTTCCACCCACACATAACAATAAAACTTTTCACACACTCTAACCCAACAAACCAAACTACATCTCTTCTCTCAAACTGCATATCATTCTCTTCTCACATTTCCTCTTTCATGCACTATGATGATCCTTCACTCCCCTAATCCTATCCTTACTGCCCTGCTCACTGTATCATTGCTATCCTGTAATTCCCGACCCACTTTATATACTCAGGTTCTCACTAGTTTACTGCATTCCCCACCCCCATTCCCTACTCATACTTCTTTAGAAATACCCTGACACCTGTATCATGACCTCCATACCTTGAGGATATGCCCTGGCACTTCTCTCTTCCTTTATTCTATCTTCCCATCTATGCTCTGATCCCTGTTCTTTGTAAGTATACCCAGGTACTTAACCACCATCTCTCTCCTACTCTCTCTTGCACTCTTGCTGTCTCTCTCTTTCTCTTCCCTCTGGCTGGGTAACCATGCATCTCCTTTAAAACAGCAGCACACCTGTTTTTGTCCTCATTCTTGATCAAAGCAAAATTCTAAGTATTCTTAATCAGATGATCATTCCTTCAAAAAATCATTTCTTACAACCATTATGTTATAGCCTTATACAAGGTACATAACTCTGTTTTATTTGCCATAGCTATAAACAGGTTCTGATCCTTCTTCAGTGATGAGTGGTTAATAAAGGATAGACATTTGCTTGTAATAAGGAAGTCTTTCAGCTGTAATATTATAGCTCATAGAGCATGTCTTTATGTAAGGGACACAACTCTGCTTTGTTTAACCTAGCTAATATGATAACGCACTAGGTTCTGTTTCCACTTCAATGTTGAATGGTTAAGGAACAGCATTGAGCTATAATCAATGTAAAAGCAATTATTACATAGAGCAGTGGTTCTCAACTATTTTATTCCTATGGAACCCTTTGATTACTAATTTATTCTGGTGGAACCCCATAACCATTCAATGTTTAAAAACTAATTTTATAGACACTTCTTTCAAAATTCCTATTTTGGTTTCCACACATTAACTTGTATAGGTTAAATTATGTAAAACATTTGAGAAAGTATTTTACTGTATATACTCACAGATAGGTTTCACCAGTGGATAAGTCACATCCTTAGTTCAGGGTTGTCAAAATAGATATTTGCAGCTGATCACAGATAGGTCATACTATAACTTGAGGAGTTACATGACCCTTTTCAATGTAAATATAACTAACATTTGTTAAATTTTCTTTTCTACTCTAGGCACAAGACCCAAAATTTTTGGGAGAGGGTTCCAATCGATTAGATCAACCCTAGTACGCAATTGGTACTAAATTTATCGACCCCAAAACGATGAAAGGCAAAGTTGACCTCAGTGGAATTTGAACTCAGAATGTAAAGGCAGACAAAATACTGCTAAGCATTTCGCCTACTGTGCTAATGTTTCTGCCAGCTTGACACCTTAATATTTGTTAAATATTATCAAATATTCACCTTTATTTCAAAACTTTGCTTACAAATATTAAAACATTTTTGTGGAAGTGACTTATGAAAGTAACCTAATTGATAAATCAACTTGACTACTGTTATGTTACCGTCTACTTCTGATACCTTTCATGTCGAGTGGATAGGTCACACAACTGATTTTTATTGAAATTTTTGATTAAAAAAAGTGCGAACTACCTGCAAGTATATACGGTAGCTGCTTCTTGCAATAAATATATCCAAATTAGAATATTTTCCATAGACACTATACTACTGTACATCCCCAATTTACTATTTTACTTGCATAGACAGCCCCAAAATCTTATATGGACCACTAGGGGTGATAGTGATCCTGGTTAAGAATCACTGATATAGAGCCATTAGGTTATGTCCTGATGTAAGATACACAATTCTGTTTTATGCATCCTTACCAAACAATAGCTGCCACTCTCACTTTACTGTTAAATAGTTAATAGTAGGATAGGTCTTCAGTTGTCATGCTAAAAGCCACGGCTCAAGCAAAAATATGTGGAGGAGAGTGAAACAGCAAAGAAGAAATATGACAGAAATAATTACCTTTGCATGTTGGTAAAGAGGTCCAGTTGCCATAGTGTTGACAGGTTATGGTTGAGTTACCTACTAATTCATAGCCTTCTGAACATACAACTTTTACTGAATCATTAAAGTAGAAGTTATTTTGCAATGAAAGTATAGTAGCATTTGCAATCTGTGGGGTTTCACAAGCAACACCTGAAAGTAGAATGCAAAAATTCCATTTTATATATGTGTGTGTAAAATGAAAATATATAGGTATACATGAATTTAAGATTCATGTATGTGCATGTGTGTGTGTGTGCACGCGCACATGTGTGTGTGTCTACGTGTGTGTGTGTGTGTGTGTGTGTGTGTGTGTGTTCAGTCCACTCTGCAGGGTGGTTGGTGTTAGGAAGGGCATCCAGCCATAAAAACCATGCCAAAACAGGCACAGAAATTTGGTGCAGTCTTCTGCCTGGCCAGCTCCTGTCAAACCATCGAACCCATACCAACATGGAGGGAAGATGTTAAACAATGACACATATATAATACAAATTTTACATGTGTGTGTATATATGTGTATACAATAAAAATCTCACACACACACACACGTGTGTGTGGGGTTCCTAATGAAAATGCTTCAATTCACATTAATTCAGTAGTCCACTCCACTGGTGTTCCATTCAGTGGGTATGTTGTTCTGACCCACTTAGCTCTCTCTCTATATATATATATAAAATTTAATTAGAAGATATGTTAACCTTCTGAAGAGATGGTTGCATCCAAGGAAATACTGAATCAATACGTAGTATTTTGGGGGAATGAAATTCCCTGAAAACAATAGGTATGTAGCGTACGACTTAAGGGAGACTTCTCTCTCTCTCTCTGTTATATATACATAAATACAGAAGTAGTAGATAACAGCTAGCCTTCGGCTGCACCTTTGGACCCTGTTTATGTCCACTACTATGATTGGTTGGTATTGGCGCAATTTGTCTCTAGCTCTATTGCGCACATAGATGCAACCCAACCAATCGCAGCCTTAAAATAAGGTCACATGAGACAGTCTCTTCTACACCTCAGTTTGCGTCGACTACATCATATAAAACGCTAGATTCACACTGTCTCAAAGTCTTTCAGCTCTAGACCTTCTGAGGTCTAGCCACTGACCACAGAGCACACAGCCAGTTCCAGCGATGATACAACAGCAGCCACATGGAGACTCAACACTCGGCAACAGCATACGGCAATCTCCATCTTCATCACCATCATCTTCTTAACATTGTCAACAACTTCTTGCTATGTACACAGCAACCAGCAATGCTCGCACAGGTTCTATCTCGACACTGTTTGTGAATTACTTCACCATGGTTAACAGCAAATACAACCTGCAACAACCTCCTGTTACAAGTGACCGGCTCTGCATCATAGCCACAACTTCTTATACATGTGCCTCTCCCTGGCTCTGCATTGCAGCCTCAACTTCCTGATACAGCATCTCAACTACTGTGTACCTTGACTATGAACTAGTATTTATCATCCTTGTGTCTGAACATTCTTCTAATGTCATATTATAAACTTTTTCAATGCTCTGTACTTATCGCACATGCATACATCCATGTTTGTACACACACTTTGTATACATGACGGCCTGTCTACTATTATGCATAAATGACGCTCATACAGACACACACGTTAACCTATCAATAAAATCTTCTCTTAAACATTCTACCCCACTTGTGTCTCTCTTTTCCTTCTGGCACTCATATTCATTTATCCTTTTTTCGTATTTTATTTATAAAAGAAGAAAAGAAAATGGAAATAAGGAAGTTAATAATTGTTTAATAATAACAAATTGCTCATCTTTACTTCTTACAGCCATTTCAATTAATACTCAATAATTTAATTGCAAATTTGCAGACTCAGGGTCTGTTGAAATGAATTGATAAGCCCACATATAACATCTAAAAGTGTAACCCAGTTTATGGATTACACACAGAAGAATGGATCATAGGAATTCTATCTTTATACAGCCATCACAGATTTTTACCATGGATTTATTCTACTTTTTAGAGTTTAGCTCAAATTTATATCAACACAAATATATGAATACCAATAATTTTTAAAACATTTTTCTTATACAATTTAAAAAGCGTTTTCTTCATTCAATTTCCTCCACTGAAATTCAGCCTTTTGACTCAGTTCCCTGATGAGTGGATATACTTCCCAACGATGTTTATCAACTTTAGATTTCATTTTAAGAGGAAGTACATTCACAAAATGATTGTAGGAACTTTTAAACATTTTAAAACTTTCTAATAATCACAACTGCACTTCGTTTATTTATTAATACAATATTCGTAATATTATATACTTAACTTCGTTATGATTTTTAAGATATAACTATTCCCCTGTGTTACTCTCTAATATATAATCGCTCTCATGAATCCATAAATCTCTAAATATCTTTTAAGATTTTAGACATATTTCATACTAGAGCACTTGACATCTAGTACACCTTGTTTTCAAAGGACATATTTAATCAGCTATACATACATACACACACACATACATACATACATACATACATACATACATACATACATATATATATATATATATATATATATATATATATGTATAGCTGCGTGGATAGCTGCGTGAAAAAGTGCCACACCCTAACAGTTGAGGGAACCCGTGGAAGAGGTAGGCCCAGGAAGACCTGGGCTGAGGTGGTGAGGCAAGACCTTCGTACATTGGGCCTCACCGAGGCGATGACTACGGACCGAGACCTTTGGAAATGGGCTGTGCGTGAGAAGACCCGGCAAGCCAAGTAAGATCGTTGCCAGTGCCCCTGGACTGGTTCTTGTGCGGTTGGCACATGAGATGCACCATTTTGAGCGTGGCCGTTGCCAGTACCGCCTGACTGGCTCCTGTAGGATTTTCGAGCGAGATCGTTGCCAGTGCCCCTGGACTGGCTTGTGCGGGTGGCACATAAAAGACACCATTTCGAGCGTGGCTGTTTTCGTGCGGGTGACACGTAAAAGCACCCACTACACTCTCTGAGTGGTTGGCGTTAGGAAGGGCATCCAGCTGTAGAAACTCTGCCAAATCAGACTGGAGCCTGGTGTTGCCATCCGGTTTCACCAGTCCTCAGTCAAATCGTCCAACCCATGCTAGCATGGAAAGCGGACGTTAAACGATGATGATGATGATGATGATGATGATGTATATGCCTATATATATATATATACATATATATACATGTGTGTGTGTGCATGTGTGTGGTGCCCCAGCATGGCCACATTATAATGACTGAAATAAATAGATGTTGCCTGACACACCCTGTGCATTGGAGAAGGTAATCTTGAGTATAATATGACAGTAAAGAAAGATTAGAAAGACAGTATCATCATGCCTTGAAAGTCAGTTGAATGTTGCAGGTTTCACACTCATCATCCTCATCATTTAATATCTGCCTTCCATGCTGGCATGGGTTTGGCGGTTTGACAGGAACTGGCCAGGCAGGAGCACCAAACTTCTGTGTCTGTTTTGGCAGAGTTTTTACAAATGGATGCCCTTCCTAACACCAACCACCCAGTAGATTGGACTGGGTGCTTTTTATGTGGCACAAGCACAGGTGAGGTCATGCGAAGAACTATTTCTCCACAAACAAAAAAGTTAATATCAAACTGACAGATCTGATGTAACAAAAGAAATGAAACATGAAGAAACTTGCTCAAGCAATGAATTGGTGGTTATACCAGAAATAACTTACGTTGGCAGGAAGGTATAGGATCAACTCCACAAAGGAAAGGGTTTTTACCCACTAATTCATAGCCTTGTGCACATGTAATATTCACACTGTCCCCTTTCATATAACCAGTGATGTTGGTCCCATTAATGACATTAGCAAACATCTTCAAATTGCATTTCTGCCCTGAAAGAGAAAACAATAAAGAAAATAATAAAAACTATTAATCATCATCATCATTATTCTCACCACCATCATTGCTATCACCATAACCATTGTTGTCATCATCAATACCTTCACTTTGCAAGCTGGCAGAATCAATAGCATGTGGGGCAAGTGCCATTTTTTTCTGTCTTTACATTCTGAGTTGAAACTCTGCTAAGGTCGACTTTGCCTTTTTTCCTTTCAAGGTTGATAAAAATAAGTCCTAGTTGAGCACTGGAGTCAATGTAATCGACTTACCCAAAACTTCAAAAATTGCTGGCCTCGTGCCAAAATAAGAAAGGAGAAAGAATTATTGGTGAAATGACAGAATTGTTAATACACCGAAGAAGATGCTTATCAGTATTTTCTCCATCTTCATGTCCTGAGTTCAAATTCCACCAAGGTCGACTTTGCCTTTCATCCTTTTGGGGTCAATAAATTAAGTACCAGTGAAAACACTGGGGTCAATGTAATTGACTAGTCCCCACAAAATTTCAAGCCTTGTGCCTTTAATAGAAAGGATTATTATTATTATTATTATTATTATTAGTTGGCAGCATCATTAACGAGTTGAATAAAATGCCTTGTGGTATTTATTGTCTATCTTCTAAATTTCTGTCCTACTAAGGTCAACTTTGCCTTTCATCATTTTGAGATTGATAAAATGCAGTACCAGTAGTTGATTTAATCTACAAAATTTATATTCTTATGTTTCTATTAAAAACCATCTATTTATTAATTAATATGATTAGGGAAACAAGCTGGCAGAATTGTTAGCACACTGGGCAAAATGTTAAGCAGCATCTTGCCTGTTTTTACATTCTGATTTCAAATTCCACTGAGGTTGACTTTGCCTTTTCCTCCTTTTGAGGTTGATAAGATAAGTACAAGTCGAGCATTGAGATTGATATAACCAACTTAGATAGGGGAGGGGGCTCCAAAAGGGGTCTCAGGAAGTAGTATCCCTGCCCTCCTGAGCTAGTTTTACACCACATTTCTTAAAAATCATTATAGAGGCCTTGATCTCAGGACCACTCATGTCTAGAAATAGAGGTTGGGAGCAAGTAAGGGCATGCTCCCTGTAGAAAATCCAGCTCCAAAAAAGTAATTAACTCATCTCCTCCCCTGAACTTGCTGACTTTGTGCCAAAACTTGAAACTTATATCTTCACTTTACTCTTCATCATTGTCAGCATCATCAGTGATGACCCGTGATGAATAATAGAACAAAAAATTCTCAAAACAGGATAAGATAGTTTACTATCTTAACAATCCAAGTACTTGACTGGGACATATTTTATTGACACCACACCCTACCTCCCAGAAGGACAATATGGCACGGGCTCTTTTACATGACACCGGGATAGGCACTATTCATATGGCACCAGCGCAAGTGCTTTTTACTCAGCAACAGCATAGGCCTCTTGCAGGCCAATCATCTTCAGCAGGCGGGGGGGGGGGGGGGGCAGTACTAACACTTCTACTGTGAAGGACAGGTCTTCTTTCTTTCTTCCAAATCCACTCACAGGGTTTTGGTCAGCCTAGGGCTACAGTAAAAGATACTTGTCCAAGGTATTATGCAGTGGAATTGAATCAAGAACCTTGAGTGGGATGCATACTTCTTATCACACAACCATTCCTTTGCCTATGAAGAAATAAAACAGAACAGAAATATATTGCAAAGACATTTCCAAAACCAAGAAAATTGCAGCAAAGCTGCATGATAGTAGTGCCAGATGTGGTATGCAGACCAACTTGTTTTATTCTTCTCTTTCATTTTATTTTGACATGCACATTGCATTTTTATTTTTCTCTTCTGTTTTATGAATTCAGTGTGCACATACACATTGCATGTTCATATTCCTCTTTCTGGTTCCAACTCATAACTGTTTATAGATCACAATCATTATACAAACGTGCATTCGTGAGGAGCACTTCGTGCTTTAATAGCTGTAAAATAATGTCAGCAGGTGTAAGACATTGTATTTAGTGTGAATTAACAAAATATACCTGCTCAGTTTGAATGTCTGATAGAATGAACTGAGTATTTAAAACAGTACTTACGGCAACATGTTGGATTCCCTGACCAAGTTCCATTCCAGCAGAATACATCTGGATTACCTGAGGTTTGATAATTTGGTGTCTTACAAGCAAGATGAAATATAATCAAACCACTTATGTTCTGAATAATCTCCCATGTACCATCAAGAACAGGTTGCAAAGTAGGACATGTTTTCACTGAAATACAACAGAATAACATGACTTGAATATTTCAATAATAAGATAACTTCAATATTTCAAAGATATGTATATATAGGCTCAGGTGTGGTTGTGTGGTAAGAAGGTTACTTCCAAACCACATGGCTCCAGGTTCAGCCCAACTGCATGGCACCTTAGGCAAGTGTCTTCTACTATAGCCACAGGCTAACCAAAGCCTTGTGAGTGGATTTGGTAGATGGAAACTGAAAGAAGCCTGTCATATATATATATATATATATATATATATATATATATATACAGTGGTGGACTGGCCAAGTTGCTGGCTTGCCCAATGGCAAGTGGGCTCCTGCACCATTAGAATCCATATATGGGGGCCTGTGTTAGTATCTAAGGAGCCCATCCCCTCAAGTTTGAGAATTTTTTATTCACTCCTGGAAGAATGAATTAATTATTTCAGCCTGGGTGTGTTTGTAGACAGTTGAAAAGAATACTTTTAACAAAAAAAAAAAATTTAATGACAGCATTGTAGTTGCGGGTGGGCCCCCTTAGTCTCCTAGCAACCAATATTTTTAGACCCAGTCTGCCACTGTATAAATACATATATATATATATCTATATATATGTAAGGAACGACCGTGCGAACTAAAAAAGGAGAAATGGTGACGAATGGAAAAACAGAGGACTCCTTTTATTTAAACGGGTCACACGGTCGAACACAAAATTATATATCAAATGATGATATATATAATATGTTATACTACGATAACATAGATGACCAGTAATGAAAGACCACAACCGTATTAGATGAATAACAGAAATATTTATTATGGCGTTAAAGATGTATGTCTGTGTGAGAGTGTGAATGCGACATATAAGAACATAATCAAAGACAGGCCGTCGTACAAAGAAAAGTGTGTATGTGAGTGATACATGTGTGTGTATCATCATCATCATCATCATCATCGTTTAACGTCCGCTTTCCATGCTAGCATGGGTTGGACGATTTGACTGAGGACTGGTGAAACCGGATGGCAACACCAGGCTCCAGTCTGATTTGGCAGAGTTTCTACAGCTGGATGCCCTTCCTAACGCCAACCACTCAGAGAGTGTAGTGGGTGCTTTTACGTGTCACCCGCACGAAAACGGCCACGCTCGAAATGGTGTCTTTTATGTGCCACCCGCACAAGCCAGTCCAGGGGCACTGGCAACGATCTCGCTCGAAAATCCTACAGGAGCCAGTCAGGCGGTACTGGCAACGGCCACGCTCAAAATGGTGCATCTCATGTGCCACCCGCACAAGAACCAGTCCAGGGGCACTGGCAACGATCTTACTTGGCTTGCCGGGTCTTCTCACGCACAGCCCATTTCCAAAGGTCTCGGTCCGTAGTCATCGCCTCGGTGAGGCCCAATGTACGAAGGTCTTGCCTCACCACCTCAGCCCAGGTCTTCCTGGGCCTACCTCTTCCACGGGTTCCCTCAACTGTTAGGGTGTGGCACTTTTTCACGCAGCTATCCTCCTCCATTCTCACCACATGTCCATACCAGCGCAATCGTCTCTCTTGCACGCCACAACTGATGCTTCTAATGTTCAGCTTTTCTCTCAAGATACTTACACTCTGACGGGTATTCACATTGACATTACACATCCAACGGAGCATACTGGCTTCATTCCTTGCGAGCTTACGTATGTCCTCAGCAGTTACAGCCCATGTTTCACTGCCATGTAGCATGGTTGTTCGTACGCATGCGTCATACAGTCTGCCTTTTACTCTGAGTGAGAGTCCCTTTGTCGCCAGCAGGGGTAAGAGCTCTCTAAACTTTGCCCAGGCTATTCTTATTCTAGCAGCTACACTTTCAGCGCACCCACCCCCACTACTAACTTGGTCGCCCAGATAGCGGAAGCTATCGACTACCTCTAGTTTTTCACCCTGGAATGAGATAGAAGTTGTTTCCTGTTTGTTTGCAGTCTTTATTGCACCTGAACATCTGCCACAAACAAAAACTAACTTGCTAGTTAACCTGCCTTTGATGTTGCTGCACCTCTTATGTGTCCATAGCTTGCACCGGGTACATCTTATAGAGTTACTACCTACTCCTTTTCTACATACTGAGCAGGGCCATCTACCTGAAGGGGTTTGTGTTTTATCTACCTTCCTACTTATTAGGATTTTGGTTTTAGCTAGGTTGACTCTAAGGCCCTTCAATTCTAGACCTTGCTTCCACACCTGAAACTTCTCCTCTAGTTCTGATAGTGACTCCGCAATTAGGGCAAGGTCATCAGCATAGAGGAGCTCCCAGGGGCAACCTGTCTTGAACTCCTCTGTGATTGCCTGGAGGACTATGGTAAATAATAGGGGGCTGAGGACGGAACCTTGGTGGACCCCTACCTCTACCCGGAATTCATTGCTGTACTCATTTCCAACCCTCACCTTACTGGCCGCATCTCTGTACATGGCTCGCACAGCTCTCACTAGCCATTCTTCTATCCCAAGTTTCCTCATTGACCACCAGATAAGGGATCGGGGGACCCTGTCAAAGGCTTTCTCCATGTCAACGAAAGCCAGGTACAGAGGTTTATCCTTGGCTAGGTATTTCTCTTGCAACTGTCTCACTAGAAATAAGGCATCAGTAGTGCTTTTACCTGGCACGAACCCAAACTGCATCTCATCTAAATTGATTCGCTCCCTAATTAGTTGGGCTATGACCCTCTCTGTAACTTTCATAACCTGATCTAACAGCTTGATGCCTCTGTAATTATTTGTATCTAAAGCGTCCCCTTTACCTTTGTAGCAGTTGACTATGATGCTGCTACACCAGTCATAGGGTATGACTCCTTCGTGTATCACCTGGTTCGTAATACGGGTGACTAGGCTATAGCCAACACTGCCAGATATTTTGAGCATCTCTGCAGTGATTCCTGATGGGCCGGGGGCTTTCCCGGTCTTCGAAATATTACAGAAGATAGAAAGAGAGTCAATAACACGTGAGCAATTTTATACCAGTTCTTGTGTATCCAATAGTATGAGTCTGTATGTGAAGTGAGGGGAGGCTGAGTGTGGCAGGGCTGATCACTAATTGTGACGTCATGGCATCGATGCCGGGCCGTGATTCTTGTTATACAGATGTTCGTCGTTCGTCGTTTGGCAGAGCTTATCACTAGTTGTGTTTTGGCTTCGATGCCAGGGCCTTGAGGACAGACGTTTATCGCAGGCTGAGATCTCTTGTCTGTTTATTATCGTGGTGAAGCTAAGTCACCTAACAGAATCGAAGAGAGAGATGTGTGCCGCGGTGGTTTAGTTTGGTGTACATAGAAAGTCGTGGTGACGCTGGTGGAGATTGATGCTTGGTAGTAATCATGTTGGTCATGACGATGATGCTGGATAGTAGTCGTAGACTGTTGTTGCTGATGTGGCGACGGCGGTGGTCATCGTTGGCTGGACGAAGCTGTTGAAGTGGTCGCTGGCTAATTGTTGCTGCTGCTGTCGTGTGGTACACAGAACAGATCTCAAAGAGAAACTGGACCGAGACAAATTTGTTGGGTATGAGTTGATCTATTTACGGCGTTAAGGGGGCTCCCAGACGGTAGTAGGAAAACACTATCACGTGACCTTATTAAGGGCTGTGATTGGTCAGTTTGCGTTCTGGCGGGAATGGTTCGAAGAAGTTGCCGATTCGAATAATGATCAGTCACGTGATGACAAGGTTAATGTTTTCCGCTACGTTCACGTTTGTTTATATTTAAATGAGAAGAATGGCGATAGCAGTTTTGTATCTAATGGCGGTAGGTAGTTTCACTACACTAGCCTCGCACCAGTCGGTTTGTCGAAAGCAAACAGACGAAATAAAAAAAAAGATGTAGTGAAAAAGACTTAAGGAACGGTTGGTCTATTACTGGCATTTAGTCACCATTTTTGGAAAAGTTATGTGAACTTTTCACGTTGGGTGTACAGATCAGAAGGGCTGTATGAACGAATCAACGTCGGGGGTCACCAATTGTAAGGAACGACCGTGCGAACTCAAAAAGGAGATATGGTGACGAATGGAAAAACAGAGGACTCCTTTTATTTAAACGCGTCACACGGTCGAACACAAATATTAGATATACATATACATATATACGATATGTTTTTTTATATGTCCAAAGCTTACACTGGGTGCATCTTATGGAGCTTCAACCTACACATTTCCTACAGGTTGAGCAGAGCCATCTACCTGAAGGGATTTGCGATTTGTCTGCCTTCCTATTCACTAAGACTTTGGTTTTTGCTAGTTTAATTCTAAGACCCTTTGATCCTAGACCTTGCTTCCATACCTGGAACTTCTCTAGTTCAGGTAGTGACTCAACTATAAGAGCAAGGTCATCAGCATAGAAGCGCACCCAGGGGCAGCCTATCTTGAATTCCTCTGTAATTGCCTGGAGGACTATGATGAACAAGAGAGAACTGAGCACCAATCCTTGGTGAACCCCTACTTATACCCTGAATTCTCCACTGTACTCATTGCCCACCCTCACTTTACTGGTAGCGTCTGGCTTGTACAGTTCTCACCAACCACTCATCTATCCCTAGTTTCCGCATTGACCACCAGGTAAAGGATTATGGGACTCTGTCAAAATCTTTCTCCAAGTCAACAAAAGCCAAGTACAGAGGTTTATCTTTGGCTAGGTGTTTCTCCTGCAGTCGCATTACCAGAAATATAGTATCAGTGATGTTTCTACCTGGCACAAAACCAAACTGCATCTTATCTAGACTAACTCTCTCTCTTTAATTAGTTGGGCTATGACTCTCTCTGCAACTTTCATCACCTGATCCAACAATTTGATATTGTAAACATCCACAGAAAAAAGACACTCTTGGTACATGTCCTCAGATTGCATTGTCCTCAGATTGACACCCCAAAACTCTGAAATCTTTGTATTGGAGCTTCTGACATGAATGCCAAGCAGAACAGCATGCCGTTTCCAAATTTCTGGCTGTTGAATTGTGTCATGGTGCTGTTTTTCTCACAAATGGTGCCCAACAGACCCTACTGTACTGTGTAGTTGACAAAATCAAAAACAAGCAATACGCATGCAAGAAATTAAATATACAAAATGTTGACAATTTACCCATCGCACCCTCTATGTATGTAAATAGAATATACCTTGGAACCCTAGCTAACTGTTTGCTGCTTGTCAGCTGTTGTAAATGGTGACAGATGTATGTCAGCTAAGTTTGCTGTGCTATTATTTTAAGGTATGTTAGTCAGGTTTGCAATATATTTTTATTATTTTAATTCAGCCTACTCTTTAATACAGGCTTCCCAAACGAGTTTGTAAGTTTCAGTGAAAAAAATATTGAATGGTCAGAGCTTTGGAAGTGTTTTATAGTTTTCTGTCATGATTAGTGACACCTTACACTATAGGTTCAGATTTTATACCCTTTTATTATCATATTTTACTCCCTTCATTACCATATTTCTGTTGAAATACAATTCCTTTGTTTCAATTAATTTGAAAATAATAAAAATATTTATTAAAATTACTTTATCATTATGAAGCTGGTATACAAAACATAAATTAACATGATAGTTTATATGGAAAATTTTAATTTAGGTCACTTTAAAACAGGAAATTTGTATTAAAAAAAACAGAGAAAATTTCAGGTGTGTTGGAATCAAAAGTGTTGGTGCTTTACATTATGAATTCAAATCCCACCAAGGTCAGCTCTGCCTTCTATCCTTTTTTGGATCAATAAAATAAAGTAGCAGCTAAGCACTAGAGTCAGTGTGTCACCTACTTCTACATCTGCCTCTAACATTGCTGGCCTTGTGCCAAAACTTGAAACAGTTATTGATTAAAGAAAGCAGAGTTGTTACATCATCTAAAAAAGCTTTGTGGTATTTGCTCTGACTCCTTACATTCTGAGATCAAGTCCCATTGAGGTCAACATTACTTTCCCTCTCTCCAGGGTCGATAAAATAAAGTAGCAGTCAAGCACTAGGGCCAATTGTTTTGACAACCCCCACCTCTACTCCTTTCAAAATTGCTGGCTTTGTGTCCCAATTAGGAAGCATTATTGTAATTAACTTTTGTTATCTCTACTCAAGTTAGAATTGTAGCACAGAAGTATCTTGTGAACATTAAAACAAAAAAAAACAAAAAAACCTTCATTATTATTTAATGTTCATTACACCATTTAACTGTAAAATCGTCTTCAATGAGCTGATCATAGTTTTTTAAAGTAGGAACAACAAGAATTAAGACCTTAATTTCTTTGTTCTCTGTAAGGTCAAAAATTATCAAAACCTCTTTAAAATAATATGAACTATTGCTAGTACACTGGACAAAATGTCATGGCACATTCTGCCAGTTTGTGGCTCACCAAAATAGCACCAGTTCTAATGATATTTCACAATTCATAGCCTTTAACCTTTTGTATGTCCAAAGTATTTTCATAAGATTGTCCTAAACTTCCATGTTTGTTTTCAGACTTTTAGTTAGCTCTAGTTTCATGATTTGAGTAAAATAAAGCTTTCTTTTTCACAAGTCCCAAGTTACTCCAGTGGTTGAAAAGATTGGGAGTATGTATCACATATAATGCATGGACACCAAGGAAGTATGCTCTGTGCATCATATGTGGTATTCGGAACAGGCAAAGGATTGTTATTGATAGTCACTCCTGTAATTAATTATTTGACTAGAAAATCAGGAATATCTTTTATCTTTTACTTGTTTCAGTCATTAGACTGCAGCCATGCTGGGGCACCCCCCTTGAGAAAGTTTTAGTTGAATGAATTGACCCCCCAGGACTTAATTTTTTTGCTAAGTCTGGTTCTTATTCTATCTGTCTCTCTTACCAAACTCATATATGTATATATACATGATGGGCTTCTTCCAGTTTTCGTCTACCAAATTCACTCACAAGGCTTTGGTCAACCCAAGGCTGTAGTAGAAGACACTTGCCCAAGGTGCAATGCAGTGGATATGAACCCAGAACCGCGTGGTTAGGAAGTAAGCTTCTTATCACAAAAGCAAACCTGACAATTCTTACAAGTTGATCTAAGATCTAAGAAAAAAGTTTTAAATATGATGGAAAAATTTATAAATTCTATAATGCTCAAACACTTATACATGTGTACATCTGTGAAACTTAAGAAAGCTGTCAGTTGGAGGAAGAGGAGCTATACTAAACAAAGTGGTAGTGGGGACAATAAGAAAGAGAGAGAAGAGTGTTTGGTGGAAGGTTGTGGTAATAGTCAGAGAGAGAAAGTTAAAGAAATAAGGAACACATACATATAAACACATATACTCACATACATGCATATGCAGCAATACTAGGAACTGCAGTAATTTTTTGTTAAAGTATGTATGTATATATGAATGTATGTACGCATGCATACATACATACATACATACATACATACATACATACATACATACATGTATGCATGTATGTGGAGTAAAAGAAACTTAGAAATGGTCTTTTTACCTGTACATTCTGGTTGTGGTTCCCAACGACCATTTTTGTCACAATAGATGGTATTTCCAGATTTTGCCTCAAAGTTCTCAAAGCATTCAAATGTAGCATTGTTTCCAGTATTAAATCCTGTGGCATGTGTCCAACGTCCTCCCTCTAAAATTGGAACTGGTCCACAATAGTTATCTGAAAATAAAAGGTTGAATTGTCAGACAATGGCATTGTTACTGGGTGCCAGGTAATCATTTCCAGCTGAGAAGACTGATATTACAGGTGGAAACAATTCAATTTTTGTAGGCACATTCTTTTCTCTTCATAGAAAACATGATCAGGAATTACCTGTAGGTACACCATATTTTGTTATGCACCATAATATACCACTAAGTTGATACTGTGTCATATTGTATTAGCTGTGCTATTAAATTGCATGTTGAGGTTATTGCTACAGATTTTCTATAGAAAATTTGTTGAGATTCCCTTGACATGTGATGATCAAGAATATCCATATTCTAGCAATATATATATTTATAAAACATACCTTAGTAAAACATTAGAATTCAAATTAACGTGATCTGTTCTGAACCTTTTAGTTCATTTTAGTTGCACCTTCAAAACACCAAACAGAATTTTGCTACCTCCCATTCTTTAACAAAAATGGCTTCGCACCTAATACTCTTGAGGATAAAATCACGAAAATTTCCTGTTATAATTCCAATCCCATACTTTACAAATGACCAACAGTCCTCTCATATTCTTCTACTCTGTTCTATTGTTCCTGATTGTGAAAACTTTAATGACCTTTCCAACCCAAAAAGGGACTGCTTCTGAAAATGTGCACCCCAAACTCTCTCACTTCATTCCCACTGGGATTTTCAATTTATGTTTGACAATGGCAATTTAACCCAATCACATGACAACATCTCTTATTCCTAAGAAGAAAAAGAGATATTGTTTCTGATCCTTCCATTTCCAGACCTATTGTCATTGCTTCTAACATCTCATAGGTAATGAAGACAGTTCCTAATGGCAACTGTCTTTCTCAACTTAAGTTTCTTCTCTTTGGATTAGTTACAGTTTCCATAGAACCACATCACTTGGAGCCTTGCTGTTAGATCTTCATATACTGACAGAGTAATAAACAAAATACAGATTTCTCAGAACCTTTGGTTTCAAAGTTATTCTGAAATACTGTTTCTTTTTTTTTTTTCCAAACCATAGTAGCTCACATTCTGAATTAAACAAATATCAAATTTACTTGAATAATTAAATGAAACACAGGAACCTGTATATTAGTATAAATGATACAAATTTATTAATTCTGTACTATGCAAGGTATCAGTTCACTAGTATGGTAGTAATGCTCCGGAGGCACAATGGCCCAGTGGTTAGGGCAGCGGACTTGTGGTCGTAGGATTGCGGTTTCGATTCCCAGACTGGGCGTTGTGAGTGTTTATTGAGCGAAAACGCCTAAAGCTCCACGAGGCTCCGGAAGGGGATAGTGGCGAACCCTGCTGTACTCTTCCACCACAACTTTCTCTCACTCTTAGTTCCTGTTTCTGTTGTGCCTGTGATTCAAATGGTCAGCCTTGTCACACTGTATCATGCTGAATATCCCCGAGAACTACGTTAAGGGTACACATGTCTGTGGAGTGCTCAGCCACTTGCACGTTAATTTCACGAGCAGGCTGTTCAGTTGATCGGATCAACTGGAACCCTTGACGTCGTAAGCGATGGAGTGCCAACACACAGTAATGCTCCAGATTATCAATGTTCAGAAAGGTTGTGTCGTACCTATATCTGTATATTACAGAAAAATTAACATATTGCCAGTAGGAAGTGTCAGCTGTGTAACCTAATTAAAAATTGAAAGAAAATAGACAAATTAACTTAAATGAAAGAAATAAAATTAAGTATTTCCACATAATAATTACCTCCATAAAATGTAGCGTTGAAACCAACACCAGCAGTGTTGGCACTTGTCTTTAATCTTAAAATGAATTTTCCAGAATTTGAACTTAGAATAGGAGGAACTGTAGTTCCTGTAAAACCCTCACCCTGGTGCAACTTGTTTTCATCAGAAATAGTTCCATTGTAGACCTGTTAACATAAAGAAGACAGTTTTAGTTGTTTTAATTAACTCAGAACATATACAATATATCTGTAAGATAGAACTACTGTCTAAAGCATGTATGCATACCCACATACACATATACTTACATTCATACATGTACTTACGTATACATATTTGTGTGTGTAGCTGATGAAGGAAATGTTCTCTATGTAACCTGTGCGTTTTCTGGGCTCTGTTTATGTTCTGTTTTTCATTTTGTCCACGTTTTTTTGTGATGTCCTGTACCCAGATATACATCTATATATACATGTAGATGTAGGTATGTACATACATGTACGTATATATGCATATACTCACATATTATTTGTATTATATATATATATATAATAATAATATTAGGGACAAAATCCAAAATTACAGGTAAAAACTCAATTAAAATCAATTTATAAAAAATTAAAATTAAATTGAGCTTTATAGATTAAAATATATATAAAATATATAGTTTTAGGGGAAATAACCAAGTTTCAAGAACTCATCTATGAAAATCCACTATCACATATAGAAAAATTAATAATTAAAAGCACAATAAATGAGCATAATATAAAACAAAGTAAATATCATAATATTATCTTTATCTTATGATATTTACTTTGTTTTATATTATACGCATTTATTGTGCTTTTAATTATTAATTTTTCTATATGGGATAGTGGATTTTCATCGATGAGTTCTTGAAACTTGGTTGTTTTCCCTAAAACTATATATATATATATATATATATCAAATATATATAAACTAATATATATATATGTAACATACTCATATATATATATATATATATATATACACACACACACATATAAACACAGATGCACACATATTATTTCTATGAGAATCATTGTGCTCTTTCCTGCTGGCTTGTGAGTTGGCATAGAGAGTGATTGTCTTATATACTCAGGTATGTGCCTTGAGGACTTCCTAAGCCTATCACTGTCTTTGTCAGGCTCCAAAGAGCTCATTTGTTTTTCTCATGACAAACAACAGGATTTGAACTCCAAGTACATTAAAACAGAGAGATTTGACTGGAGTCTGTAACCATGCTTATTTATTATAATCAATATAAAAACAAAATATTTAAATGGTGAGCTGGTGAAACTGTTAGCACAGCAGACAAAATGCTTAGTGGCATTTCATCCGTCTTCACATCCTAAGTTCAGATTCTGCTGCGGTCAGCTTTGCCTTTCCTCCTTTCAGAGTCAATGAAACAAGTACTGGTCAAGCACTGGGGCTGATGTAATCAACTAGCCCCTACTTCAAAATTCAGGCCTTATGGAAACAGCAAGGGCTGCTGTTGTGTTCACATGCTCAGTTCTCATTCGTATATAAAATGAAAGATAACCCTTTAGCATTTAAACCAGCTATATTTGGCCCAAATATGTTACATTCTTTTATTCTTTTACTTGTTTCAGTCATTTTGACTGTGACTGTGCTGAAGCACCACCTTTTAGTTGAAGAAATCAACCCCTGGACTTATTCAAGATGTCTGCTGAATGTGTGAAAGTAATAGTTCGCTGTCGTCCAATGAACGAGAGGGAAAATAATCTCAACTGTAAAACAGTAGTGAAGATTGATGGTACTCGAGCACAGTGCATTATTAACAATCCCGCGGATGAGTCATCCCCACCTAAAATATTCACTTTTGATGGAGCATATGATAAAGATTCTTTAACTGAACAGATATATAATGAAATTTCATATCCCTTGATTGAAGTAAGCATAATCGTTTAAATTTCTTATTTAGTTATAAGTAATAATAAATTTAGTTGTGAGTAAACTTTTTTTGGACATTGGGAAGTCAGTGAATACATCCATTCCCATAGTATGTCTCAAGAGTGAAATTCATTCCTTTCAACTTTATGGTTGTTATTTAACCCCACTCCATGTACAGATCAAGTGTTCTGCCATAATCCATCCATCTTTCTTTCAGACACAGTCTATCTGTGACTACATTATCCAATGTGGGCTTCTTTCAAGGTGTTAGAAAGAGCAACCATATCAGTGGGTTCCTTTTCGATTCACCAAGTTCTGTAGGCCTATCTGAGTCCTGACCATACAGAATTATTGCATGTCAGTTAATTCTTAGTTCTAGATATGCTATATTCTGTCTAATTGGGAATTTCATTTTACATTTTGACATGTATATATATATATATATATATATATATATGTATATACGACGGGTTTCTTTCAATTCTCGTCTCCTAAATCACTCACAAAGATTATGTGTGTGTGTGTGTGTGTGTGTGTGTGTATTTAAGGCACCGAACTGTTTCACGAATTCTTTTCTAGATGTCAATCAAGTGTTTCGGCTTGTTTTTCCGTTATGTCTCACACCAGAGTACCTCATCGCTCACTTCTCTTGCTGCATGAATGCCAAGCATATGCTGATATATGTATATATATATATATATATGTGTGTGTGTGTGTGTGTGTGTGTGTGTGTCTGTCTGTGTTTGTCCACCCAAAATTGCATGACAACTGATGCTGGTGTGTTTACGTCTCCGTAATTTAGCGGTTCAGCAAAAGAGACCGATAGAATAAGTACTAGGCATCCAAAGAATAAGTCCTGGCGTCGATTTGCTCGACTAAAGGTGGTGCTCCAGCATGGCCACAGTCAAATGACTGAAACAAGTACAAGAGTAAAAGAGTAAGTGAATGTCTTATTCAACCATTAAAAGTGTGTTGTAGAGTATCCAACAACCACAACCATTATTCTTTTCTATTCTAGGCACAAGGCCCGAAATTTTGGGGGAAGGGGCCAGTCGATTAGATCGACCCCAGTACGCAACTGGTACTTAATTTATCGACTCCGAAAGGATGAAAGGTAAAGTCGACCCCGGCGGAATTTGAACTCAGAATGTAAAGACAGACAAAATACCGCTAAGCATTTCGCCCGGCGTGCTAACGTTTCTGCCAGTTCACACGGTACCGTGACTTTTTTTTTTTTTTTCATGTTGATGAACTATAAAACTAGACCATGTGAAACTGTCATAAGTTTGGAAATCAACTATCATGCTTATTCGGTTTCGCTACAAATCACACGTCTGGATTTGTAAAATTAATGACTCATTCCTTTTCTCAGCACAAATGGTCCTTCTCTCCAAAGTGCTTACAATCCATTCCTGATACTAAAAGAAAAAGCAATCTTCCCTTGTCCTAAGGTAGTTGCTCTATTTGCTTAAGATAACAGCTAAATCTCCCTTAAATGATATAAAAAAAAAAGAGGGACATTAGATAATTTCGGACTAGATAACCTCACAAAAAGACAGAATTGTTACAGATTAAACACCTTTGACCACGACTGACCTTAGGCTAAACAACAACAACAACAAGATCCGTTAGCTTCCTTTTTATTTTTACTTTTGTTGTTTTTTTTTTTTGCTTTTGCTTTTTTTAATTATGAACCATCTGGTACTCGAATGAAATTTAGATCGTAATTTTTTTTTTCTTATAGCGCTAACATAAACAATATAGAAACTAGTTTTGAAACAGTAAGTTTACTCTTTCTCTCTTCCCACACTAAAAAAAAAAAATTGGTACAGCATACATAAAAGTAGACAAGAACACTGATAAACTTTCAAAATATGTTACATTCTTTTATTCTTTTACTTGTTTCAGTCATTTTGACTGTGACTGTGCTGAAGCACCACCTTTTAGTTGAAGAAATCAACCCCTGGACTTATTCTTTGTAAGCCTGGTACTTATTCTATTGGTCTCTTCGGCCAAGCTGCTAAATTACAGGGATATAAACACCAAATTTGATTGTCAAGCAATAGTTGGGGTGGGGACAAACAGACACAAACACTAATATATATAAATATATATATATATATATATATATATATATATCATCATCATCATCATCGTCGTCGTTTAACGTCCACTTTCCATGCTAGCATAGGTTGGACAATTTGATTGAAGACTGGTGAAACCAGATGGCTACACCAGGCTCCAATATATATATATATATATATATATATATATATATATATATACGACAGGCTTCCTTCAGTTTCTGTCTGCCAAATCCACTCACAAGAATTTAGTTGGCCCAAGGCTATAGTAGAAGACACTTGCCTAAGGTGCCATGCAGTGAAACTGAACCCAGAATTATGTGGTTGGGAACCAAGCTTCTTATCACACAGCCACTCTTGCGCTTACATGTTTAATGTTCTAATCAGCCAAAGCCAGCCTATTACACTTGCTCTTCAATGCTGTTGTAAAATATACAATCACATCATCAAAATTTCAAAGCTATAAAATAATGCATGATTAATTAAAAATAATGTGAATGAAAAAGCATTGAATTTGACAGAGTAATCTGTCAAATTGAATGTGACCATGCTGGGGCACTATCTTGAAATCAACTCTAGAACCTTTTTTTTTAAGTCTGATGTTTATTTAGACAGTCTTTTTTTGCTGCACTGCTAAGCTACAACCAACACAGCTTCTCAAAGTATTAAGTTTTTACACATGCACACACACACACACACACACACACACACACACACACACACACACATATAGTTTCCACTGTACCAAATTCATTCAGAAGGCATTAGTCAACCATTTACATATACGATGGGCTTCTTTCAGTTTCCATCTGAAATCTAGTCAAAAGGTTTTGGTCAACAAGGGACAGTAATAGAAGATATTTGTCCAATGTGACTGAACCTGAACTCATGTGGTTGTGAAACAAACTTATTAACCACTTAGCTATATCTGTACCTTGCTAGAAATAGCAAAAGAAATGCAATTTTCCTCAAATTGAGGAGCTATTGCATAATAAGGTATGGCATTGGATACAATATAGCTTAAAAAATAATAAAGAAAGTAGTCTGAAGTAGAATACCTTTGCTTGTAGATTTACAAAATCAATGTCAACGTGATAGGTGCAGGCATGGCTGTGTGGTAAGAAGCTTGCTTCCTAACCACATGGCTCTGGGTTCAGTCCTACTGTGTGGCACCTTGAGCAAGTGTATTCTACGATAGCCTTAGTCCAACCAAAGCCTTGTGCATGTATTTAGTAAATGGAAACTGAAAGAAGCCCATCGTAAATCTATCTGTGTGTGATGTGTCTTTGCTTGTCATCCAGTACTGCTTGACACTTAGTGTTGGTTTGTTTACATCTCCATAACATAGTAGTTCAGCAAAAGAGACTGATAGAATAAGTACTAGGTTTAACAAAAGATAAGTACTGGTATTGATTCATTCGATTAAAAATTTTTCAAGGAAGTGCCCCAGTATGGCCACAGTCTACTGACTGATACAAGTAAACGATAAAAGATGATACTACACATCAGCAACAACCAAAACAGCAATAGACATTGAAACAAAGATGAAGATAAGAATGATATTACTGCTGCTACTACTCCTATGATGTTCATGAGAAGTGGGATGGCAACAACGATGATGATGATTGATAAATTTGACAATGATGGTGATGATGATAGTCATTTTATTCATAGGTGGCATAGACAACAATGGCTAACAAAGACATGCAGGTACATATGCATATTTGCACATGCACTCACGCACACATGCACAGAGCCTCACAAAACATGTACACATGATGATGATGGTGATTCCTATCATCATAATCATCATCATCATCATCATCGTTTTTGTCCGCTTTCCATGCTAGCATGGGTTGGACGATTTGACTGAGGACTGGTGAAACTAGATGGCTACACCAGGCTCCAATCTGATTTGGCAGAGTTTCTACAGCTGGATGTCCTTCCTAACCCCAACCACTCAGAGAGTGTAGTGGGTGCTTTTATGTGCCACTGGCACGAAGGCCAGTCAAGAGGTACTGGCAACGGCCACGCTCGAAATGGTGTATTTTACGTGCCACCTGCACAGGATCCAGTCCATCAGCACTGGCAACGAACTCGCTCGAATGTCTTTTCACATAGCACTGGCACAAGTGCCAGGTAGGCGATGTTGGTAACGGTCATCATCATCATTATAAAGAGAAGGTGAAAGCTAGAGAAAAAGCATCATGATGACAACCATTATTTTTATTGTCTATTATCATTATTGTCATCATCATCATCATCATCATAATCTTAAACAGCAGCATTCATTACATTTATCATATTAATTATCCGTAATCAGGCAAAAATTAATGTTTCTGTAAACAGTGGGACTATCTTAAATAAAATTACCTCAAGAAAATCTTTGTCATTTTCCAAACCAAATGTTGGTGAGAATTCAAGTTTTAAATATCTCGAAGTTGACTTTGGGGCAATTTCCCATTCACAGACTACATTAGAAGGGTAAGAAAATGCAGTGCCATAACCAGGTGAACTAATGTATCCAAAATTAGAATCAACTTTGAAAGTACAACCTGGAATCAAAGAAAAAAATATTAGCAGTTTGTTTCAAAAGGGGTTTTTAGTTTTATTTCAAGGTTTCATAAGATGTGGTAAATTATAGATGAAAAACATCACTTATATATATATATATTCTTATATTTTTTTACATGTTTCAGTTATTTGACTGCAACCATACTGGAGCACCGCCTTAAAAGGTTTTAGCCAAAGAAACTGACTCCAAGACTTATTCTTTTTAAGCCTAATACTTATTCTATTGGCTGTCAAGCAACAGTGGGTGGGGGTAGACAAACACAGACACAAAGACATACATGCATGAATAGATACACACACACACATATATACACACACACACACACACACACACATATATACACACACACACATATATATATATATATATATATATATATATATATATATATATATATACATATATATATGTATTTATATGACAAGCTTCTTTCAGTTTCTGTCTACCAAATCTACTCATAAGGCTTTGGTCAGGCCAAGGCTATAGTAGAAGACACTTGCCAAAGGTGCCATGCAGTGGAAGTGAACTCGGAACCATGTGGTTGGGAAGCAAGCTTCTTACCACACATAGTCTCTCTCTCAGATACACACACATTCACATGTTTATCTGTGTACATATGCATATATATAAATATATGTATATTCTTATATGTAACATATAACTGTAAACACACACACACACACGTACACATACTTACATGTATGCACACACAAGCATATACCCAATCACATGTATATATTTGTCAATCAAATTCCAATCTAGTCAAATTTTCACATTTTTTTTGTTTTTTTTTTTTTTGCAATTTTACAAGTATTTTCATGCTTTGCAACAATCTTTAGGTAAATCTTTATGTAGTGGCATTAACAGACAGTAAATGTGAAAATTAGACTAGATTGGAATTTGATTGACAAATATATACATGTGATTGGGTATATTTGACAACTGTAATAGAATGACTGAATTTTTCCTTTAAATACTTTCCAGTAGGCACCAGAAAGATGAAACTTATGAACACTACTTGAATCAATCAGCATACCGCTTGTACATCATGGTTTGATGAATGAGGAACACAATTGATATCCATAGAAACATTTTAACCAAGCAGAGTTACCGATAGAGAATTTTGCTACAGTCAGATGTTGAGAAATATCTAATACTACAAACAGACGTCCAGTATTAAACATTTTAAATGAAATTATATTCAAATTCAGATTAATATTTGTAGACATTTCAGAATAAAATGTATCCTTCAACTGACCTTCAGTTAAGTCCCAACAATGTTCAACATCCATTACGATAGTAGCATTACTTTTATCTGCTTCTTTAATACTTGCTGTATCATTGTTTTGGAAATGTCTAATATTTGGTAATATACTGGCAGAATCGTTAGCATGCTGGGTAAAATGCCTAGTGGTATTTCACCTGTCTTTACATTCTGAGTTCAAATCCTGCCAAGGTCAACTTTCCCTTTCATCCTTTCAGGGTCAATAAGATAAGTACCAGTCAAGCATTGGAGTTGATGTAATCAACTTACCTACCTTCCCTGAAATTATTGGTCTTATGCCAATATTTGAAACCAATATTTGGTCTGACACTTTTGCTTCGTTTAAAAGGGAATTTGGAAAGGATACCAATGTACTGGTTGGGAAGACTATTTCTTCTTTTCTTTTTTAACTGGGATTCATCAATAATGCTATTTTTATTAACAACAAACTCAAACAATTGTAATATTCAATAGAATTTTTAGATATTACTCACTTTCTCATGATGGTTGACTATTGGTGTGGGCATATACTTCAGTCCTTTTGAAAAAAGTTGAAATTCATCATTATCTAATTTAACCCTTTAGTATTCAAACTGGCCATATCCAGCCCAAATATTCTATCCTTTTTATGTTCAAACTACCATTTAAGCGGCCAGAAACTGGCTTCTTACACTTACCCTACAATGTCATTCTAAAAATACACAATCGTATCATTGCAATTTCAAAGTTGCAAGATAATGCATGATTAACTCAAAACAAAGTGAATAAATAAGCATTACATTTGGCAGAGTAATCTGAATGCTGAAGGGGTTAATGAAACTTACCTTTTCTGAATTTAGCAAGAAATCCACGACTTTTGTTGGGAAAGATTCCAGTGTTGTATTTTATATACATAGTATTTGTAGTGGAGATAATGGGTGTTGAGTATTGATAAGCTGCATTTGGAATTTTTACATGAATTTGTGATAGATCAGATTCTCCATTATACACAATAAGTTCGTCTTCAATACTCAACATCAAATCTTGGAACTAATCAAAATAAATACAAAAATTTTATTTTGTCAATCTTACAAATAATTTTTTTTTAAATTGACATTTTCAAAAATTGGAAAAAGTTTTAAAATATATATCTGAATGGTTTTGGCTGTGTGATTAAGAAGTCTGTTTTGCAACCATGTGGGTTTGAATTCAGTCCTACTTCATGATGGGCAAATGTCTTCAGCTATAACCCTGGGCCAACCAATCCATTGTGAGTGAATTGAATTTGGTAGATGGAAGCTGTGTGAAAGCCTGTCATTACATGTGTGTGTGTGTGTGTGTGTGTGTGTGTGTGTGTAAATATGTGTGTGTCTGTGTCTCACTACTACTTGACAACCAGTGCTGGTTTGTTTATGCTCCAGTAAATTAGCAGTTCAACAAAAGAAACTGATAAAATAAGTATCATACTTAAGAAAAAGAATATGTATTGGGTTTGATTTTTATCTGCTAAACCTTTCAAAGGGTTACCTAAACTTGGCTACAGTCAAAGGATTGCAATAAATAAAAGAATAAAGGAATAGTTTTAAATGCAATTGAGAGGCTTGTCAGAGTGTTGAGTAGAATTCCTTGTAGTATTTGTTTGAGCTCTCTCCACTTTGAGTTCAAATCCTTTACCTTTACCTTTCATCTTTTGGGATGGTCAATTAAATAAAGTTCCAAACAAGGATAGTAGATTGGCAGAATTGTTGGAGTATTGGATGTATTTTATCTTTTACTTGTTTCAGTCATTAGACTATGGTCATGCTGGGGCACTGCCTTGAAGAATTTTTAGTTGAATGAATTGACTCCAGTACTTATTTTGTTTTTATAAGCCTGGCTCTTATACTATTAGTCTCTTCTAGCGAACCACTAAGTTACGTGGATATAAACACTAACACCAGTCATCAAGCAGTAGCAGGGGACAAACACACACATGCACAAACATACACTCACACACATATATGTATACACATATGACGGGTTTCCTTCAGTTTCTGTCTACCAAATCCACTCATAAGGTTTTGGTTAGTCCAAGGCTGTAGTAGAAGACACTTGTCCAAAGTGCCACACAGCTTCACTTCTGTATCTTTGAGTTCTGACAGCAATACCTCCAGTGACACTAATGCCAAGTTTTTGTCAGCTGTTGTTTTTCCATTGGACACTATTGGTAATGTGGATAGGAAACACTTGCATGCCTGGGCAACTGTTGATCTTCCATATAAAAACCCAGCCCAAACTTGTACTCTTCAGGTACATGTCCATAGTCTTACAGAACTTAAGGAAGTCCCAAGTACAAATAGTCTTATGTAATTTTCATGATTTCATGAAATACATTCAGATCTGATGAATTTCTTGATAAATCACATGCATATTTAAGGGAAAATGCTCTTTTGCTTTTTTATTATTGTTTCCAGTCAGCTGAGTCTGGCAATGATAGAGCACCCCAATGCTAAAGATTAAAAAAGCACATTGTTTAACAATAGTCTCTACATGCTCTGAAATCATCAGAACACCTGAATTTATCCAGTAAGTTCAACAGACCATTGATTACAATGCTAGAAAGTCCATGCTTCAATTGCAATAAATCTCTGTGTCAGAAGGAACAGTCAGAAATTTTGTCCATAAAAACATCAGATACAAGTCTTATATGATGAGGAAAGGTTAATTTGTCAGAAAAGGCAAAAGAAAATCATTACATCAGATCTAAAAGGCTCTTAAACTGAAAAATCCAGCAGAAGATTTGATTTGGCTTTTCTCAAATGAGAAAAACTTCAACCAAGATCAAAAAGTTAATAGAAGAAATGATAGATGGTTATGTGCAGACCATTCAGAAGTTCCAAGTGTTATGCATACAAAATTTCCTGCAGCTGTTATGGGTTTAGAGGTTATCAGCAATGAAGGACATGTGATGCTACCTTACTTTTTCCCACGAGGCCTTAGAGTTAATTTTACCACCTACATTGAGGTCCTGGAAATAATTGTTAAGCCCTGGATAGACAGTGTGTGCAATGGAAGACCATATGTATTTCAGTAAGACACTGCACTATCACACATGGTTCTAGTAACACAGGAATGGATGGCTGAAAATTTTCATGATCACATAACCCCTAACAATTGACCTTCTAATTCCCCAGATCTCAATCCATTGGACTATTAGATATGGAGAATTTTTGAGAGAGAGGTCAATGAACATGCCCATAATACCAGAGATTCTTTGAAATCTGCCATAGTCAGAGTAATGTCTAAAATGAACCAGGAATACTTGATTCCAGCATGTAGATTATTTAGATCTAATATAGAAGGAGTTGTTGAAGCTGAAGGTGGCTTTATTGAATGACATTATAGAATAGAAGGTTTATTTTTATCCTCATAGCATTTTTTGATAAATAAAGTTATTATCTGTTATTATATGTCTGTTTTTTTATAAACATAAATCTGTCCTCAAATATCTTTTGAAAACTTCACATAGGCCTCTGAGCAGGTATCACCAAGCTTTTGACAAACTTCTATTCAGATTCTCAGCTCAAGTTTCTCTGTCACGGTCAGTGCGACAATCACATGTTACACACCTTCCTTCCAAGCACTACTGTAAACAGCAGAAGTGAGCTAGAATGATAAAACTTAGTGCATATGCACAACAAAGTTTAAGGTCAATCTGTACCAAGCAGCTTCACTCTGCATGCTTTAGCTTCATTACAATGGCAACAGTCCAGATACTTATTGATCAGACTGGTGGCATGTTAAAAGCACTATCCAAACATGATCAACGCTAGGGCCACCTGACTGGTTCTTGTGCCGGTGACATGTAAAACGCACCATCCAAATGTGGCCGATGCCAGTGCCCCCTGACTGGCTCCTGTACCAGTAGCACATAAATAGCACTATCCGAATGTGATCGATACCAGGGCTGCCTGACTGACTCCTGTGCCAGTGGCATGTAAAAAGCATCCACTACACTCTTGGTGTGGTTGCGTTAGGATGGGCATCCAGATGTGGGAAACATTGCCAGATCAGACTGCTGGCTTTCCAGATCTCAGTCAAACTATCCAACCTATGCCAGCATGGAAAATGGACGTTAAACGATGATGCAGCAATATACTTATTTCTTTAGCTATTTTTATGTAGTAATTTCTGAGCAAAGCATCATTGGTCACAGGTTCACTGCATGTTTGATAGTAAGATTGACATGGGAGTGTCTGTGTAGCTCAGTGCAGAACAAATATCAACAGGAAACTTTGTTTGTAAAACACCAGGTCATGACCAGTGTACTGGCTAAATCTCTCTGTTATAAGCTTTGTGGTGATTAGATCTTTTAACTTGTTTAACAACACCACCTGAGACTTGAGGACTTTCTAGAGAATCCATTCTGTAGCAAGTAATTAAACCATGTCCCCAGTCTGGAAATAACTCTGTACCTTTATATATATGCTTATTCTCACAGGAGTAACCCTATGAGTTGTGGTCTCTTTCTCTAACTGTTCCCTCCCCCAATCTTCAAGATCCTGCAAAGATCATGGCGGCTTGCACTAATTTCTAACAAAATTTTAAAAAGAGTAAATAAATATCTTACCTGAAGAGTAACAACATCCCCAAAAGTAGCTGTTAATAGCCATGTCTTTTCCATATTACCAGGCGGCATATTTGGATACAATGGGGAATAGATACTCTGATATTCATCGGTAGCCGTTAATACTGCATCATGTGACAACAAATCAGATGAACCTTTGAAGCAAAAGAAAAACAAAGGATTTACAACCAAACACCTATGTTGAACATTAATTGAATAACCTATCCTGCCAGCATTACATGACTGATGAATTACCTTAAGGAGATAAAGGTAATATAGTTCAAAAAGTAGAAGCAATTGACAGTACCTAACTTAGGGAGATGGAATGCGGGATATTGTATAGTGTAATAGGTAATGCTGTTGACCAGTAAGTGATAGATGCAGGGTTTCTAGTCCCATTAGGTAAACCGTTTTTCTCTAAAATTGGTACTTATTGATTATCTAGGAGATAATCAATAAGTAAATTATTGATGTGATTACACAGCAAGAAACACTTCCTTATCAACTTCTATGTGATTGATCATTTAGCTAGAAATAATAGCTAAGTCTCCTTCAAATCCCAGTTATCATTTTAAACAAATAAGAACACATTTTAAAATGAATTACTAGATAAGCCTAGAATAACATGATGGTCAATACTGGAATATCTTTAATTATAGATTTGTGTGATCAGAGTTGACCATAACTGAATCAGCAACAGCAATAACTTGCCAACATTTTCTTTCTATAAAAGATGTGTAACTCTGACCCACTTTTCTGAAAAATCTTTCATATTTTAACACAGTTTATCATAAACTGCTCTTGCATCTGTCATCATCATCATTATCTTCATCATTATACATTTGCTATTCCAATGTCTTAAAGATTTCAATGTCTTCATGACACATTCAATGGTATATTCTAGTTGAAACTAAAATATTTTGATCAAGAAATATTTTTATAAACTCCCCCCCCCCACACACACACACAACAACACCACCAAAAAACTCTCTCATTGAAACAATAAATTATTTTATCACACTTACCATTTTGTTCAGTAGCTTCAGGACAAGACTTGACATAGCTATCACAACAACTAGATTCAACTGATAGTGGTACCATGGGGTACAGTTCACATAAACCCTTGTCATGGTTAACTGTTATCATAGAACAATTCTCCAACTTTTCACAAGTTTCCATGCATTTATTTAAGTCACATTGTTCACAGTAGGTTGGTTCATTCTCCAGATGAACATGATGAGGGTATGGAATCCAAGAACATCTTAAACCTAGATATAGAGAAAATCCACAGTTTATTCATTACTGAAAATTAATACCGAGAACTTAACAACTAAAATCAAGTGTTTCCAAATCTGGGATCATGAACATTTCTCTCTGATTTGCAGAGACATACAATTATTTGTATCTATCCTTGAGGATTCAATGGGAAAACTATATTACCAATGAAGAGGTTCTACTCCAGGCTGGATGTATATCTATATATGCATGTATATAAGTATATATATTCTCTCATCTTTTGACCTTTTCACTCATCCATTCACCATTAACACTTTTACCACGTATTATTATTTACGTTTATTTATTTATGTATTATTTATTCATTAATATCTACTTTCGTAAGCTAATTATTTAAATTGACCCTTCAGTATATAACTTCCTAAATCTCTCTCAGCCTTCATTCCTCCTTAATTTTTCATGTAATTTTCTAAATGGAATCTCTTCTTCCCTCCTATGTTCTCAAGTTGACTACATATATTTTGTACCATCTCTCTAAATTAACCCTTGCTTGTCCTCTCTGGGCTTCATGTTGGCTAAATATTTTTCCTATTTTTCATACTATTTTCTTATTTCTTCCCACTCACTATGGCTCCTTGTGCTATTTCTCTGCTACTATCATTGCTATTGTCTCCAGCCCAGGAAGGAAGAAAGCATCCTCCATAATGTTCACTTCTGGTCGTAGCATATCTATAAAACACTTAACCCACATAATTCCTCCTTGTTTGTCATGCAATCTCAACTTAAATTGTTCTTGGACGCCCAGTCATGCATTGCTAAGGTAAGATATTCTCTCGTCTTTCAATCCTTTCATCCATTCATTCACCATTAACACTTTTAATATGTATTATTATTTACATTTATTTATTTATATATTATTTATTCATTAATATCTACTTTCATAAGCTAATTATTTAAATTGATCCTTCAATATATAACTTCCTAAATCTCTCTCTCTCTTTCTCTCTCTGTCTCTCTCTCTCTCTCTCAGCCTTCATTCCTCCTTAATTCTTCATGTAATTTTCTAAACGGAATCTCTTCTTCCCTCCTGTGTTCTCAAGTTAACTACATATTTTTTGTACCATCTCTCTAAATTAACCCTTGCTTGTTCGTGGCATGCCCGTCCATTTCCACCAACACCACCACCAATACCACCACCAATACCGGATATTTATCTCTCTTCTCCCTCCACCAACGCCAGATATCTCTCTCTTCACCCACCACCATTACCAGATATCTCACTGGAAACCCTCTTCCTCACTGGTGGTATCCTCTATCATACCTGCAATTTCTTCTCCCTCTCCCAGGAGAAATGCAATTAGTTTAGCTGCCCACCTACTTAATCTAGCATTGGCATATTGATATTAATATTCTTCTCCTCTCTTCTTTTTCTTCTTCTTCTTCTTCTTCTTGTCCTCCTTCTCCTCCTCCACCACCATCACCACCACCTCCTCTCCTCCACCACCACCTCCTCTCCTCCTCCCCTCCTCCTCCCCTCCTCCTCTCCTCCTCCACCATCACCACCACCTCCTCCACCACCACCACCACCACCACCACCACCACCACCACCACCATCACCACCACCACCACCTCCTCCTCCTCCTCCCCTTCTTCTTCTTCTTCTTCTTCTTCTTCTATCTTTAATGATTTACTTATATCAGCAACTCCAGAAATGCTTAAATTTACGATTTTACGATGTCCATAATGCTTACACTTACTATGCCACTAACACCTATTCCTACCTCCAGTAGGGGCAACAATCTTAACATGCTTGAATGTTTGAATGATGACAGGTTGAAAGTGAGAACAGGTGTAGCATGTCAATTGAACAAACACAAAAACCTTCTTTTCAGGTACTGAATAACATGCCTCCTCCCACATTCCTTTCACTGTTTTTAGAGTTGGCACTGTCAATGTAGGCATACTGAAAGGTAGGTCTAGTGAGATTGTAGAGATGCTTGAACAGAGACATGTTGATGTATGCTGCATACAAGAGGTAAGGTGGAGAGGAGCTTCAGCCAGGGTCCTCACAGGCAAGGCACATAGGTATAAAATTTTCTGGGACAGTAACAGTAATGGAGTAGGGGGTGTAGGCATATTTCTTGTGAAGAAATGGGTGGATAAGGTCATAGAGGTAGTCAGGGTATGCGACAGAGTGCTTAAGCTCCAGCTAGTCTTACAGAATAGTATAGTTACAAATATCTCTACTCACACCTTACAAGTGGGCCTACAAAACGATCAGAAGGACCACTTTTATGATGCCCTTCTACAGGCCACCTCAAAGACGAGTGGCAATGACCTCATCTTTGTGGCTGGATATTTTAATGGGCATGTCGGACAGCAATCCGGTATCTTCCATGGGGTTCACGGGGGCCATGGAATTGGTTCCCAAAAAGAAAAGGCAACTAGGCTACTGGAGTTCTGTGATCCATGCAACCTATTAATCTGCAACACTGATTTCAGGAAGCCAGACAGTCACCTGATAACCTATCAATCAAGTGACTCTGCTAGCCACATTGATTTCATTCTCACCAGACAGCAGGATGTAGGGTTGCTCTTAAATACAAAGAACCTCACTGGTGAAGAATGTATCCCCACCCCCAGCATAGACTAGTTATTAATGACTTTAGACTCGATACTAAAAGAATGCCAAGAAGCAGAACAATCCAGAAAAGAAGGATTTGGAAGCTAAAGAACCCTTCACATGGTCAGAGATTTAGGGACATCCTCACTGAGGAAAATTAATGAGAGGGAGGAGAAGCTACAGACTGCGGACATAGAAGGTAAATGGAAATTTCTATGGGACAGCTTACTGAGTGTCACAGACCAAATTTATGGCTGGTGCAAAGTCCCTTCCAGACCTAGAGTAAAATAGTGGTGGAATAATACTGTAGACAAGGCCATTAGAGCAAAGAAACAGGCTTGGAAATCCTAGAAGAGTGGGGGTAGCAGGAAACTGTACCAGATAGTCAGAAGGGAGGCTGGGCGACAGGTATACATAGCCAAGGGAGAAGCAGAAAAGAAGAAGTTTGCCAATTTTCAGCAACGTGAGGACCAACGAACTGAAGTATTTCAGATTGCAAGACAGTGTGTGAGAGAAAATTGTGATGTCATGGGAGAGAAATGTGTCTGCATGAATGATGGTGCACTTGCTTCTAATGATTCTGAAAAGAAAGAGGCTTGGAGAAGCCATTATAAAAGGCTGCTGAATGTTGAGAAAGAATGGGAGGAGGTGATCCTGCCAAATGTTGACCCAGTAGAGGGACCAGATACCCGAATAGATACCACCCTGGTAGATAAAGCAATTAAGGGTATGAAGTCAGGAAAAACTCCTGTTGAGATGCTTAAAATATCTGGTGGTGTGGGTCATGGGGTAGTCATCCTTATTGTAATCCAGGTAGTTTATGAAGGAGTCATACCCAATGACTGGCGTAGCAGCAACATAGTCAACTGCTACAAGGGTAAAGGTGATGCTTTAGACAGAAATAACTACAGGGGGGTATCAAACTGCTCGATCAGGTGATGAAGGTCATAGAGAAGGTCATAACCCATCTCATTAGGGAGAGAGTCTGCTTAGATGAGATGCAGTTGGGTTTTGAGCCAGGTAGAAGCACCACTGATGCTATATTCCTGGTACAGCAACTGCAGGAGAAATACCTAGCCAAAGATAAACCAATATACTTCGCTTTTGTTGACTTGGAGAAAGCCTTTGACAGGGTCCCTCGATCCCTTATCTGGCGGGTGATTCAAAAACTGGATATTGAAGAGTAGTTAATAAGATCTGTACAGGCCTTGTACAGGAATGCCGTTAATAAGGTAAGGGTCAGCAATGAGTATAGCGAAGAATTCCGGGTTCACCAAGGGGTTCACTAAGAATCAGGTCTCAGGCCCCTCTTATTCATCATAGTCCTCCAGGCAATAACAGAGGAATTCAAGACAGGCTGTCCCTGAGGATCTTGCTCTCATAGCAGAATCAATATATATATATATATATATATATATATGCATATGTATGTATGTATGTATGTATGTGTGTGTGTGTATATATATATGTAATATATATACATGTAATACATATATACAATACATATGCATATATATATATATATATGGGAGAATATACAAATAATAACAACAGACGAGGACAGGTGGTGTAAATAACAAAAGTATATATTAGTATGACGCTCGGGAATATGGAAAGTCTTTGACGTTTCGAGCTACGCTCTTCAACAGAAAGAATACGGAGACAAGGAGAAAAACACGGAGAAAAAAATTTGAATAGTGTTCAGTCAACGGTCAATCATAATAATGGCCAATCATAATAATGGCCGATCATAATAATGGCCGATCATAACAATGGCTGACCGGAAGTTAGAAATTCTTATTTCAGGAGAGCTAAGAAAGGGGGAGATAACAAACGGTGATCGGGAACGAGGGGCTGTGTGTGGGAGGCAGAATGATGGTGATCTTGACGTATGTAGTGTGAAAATGGGGAAGGGAGAAAGGGAGAAAGTAGTTGGTCAGTTGTAGTGTGTGCGTGGTGTGATGCGAGGGTATTGGTGTGGTGTGCGTGGTGTGATGCGAGGGTATTGGTGTGGTGTGATGTGAGGGTGTTGGGAGGTGGGGAAGGCATGGGTGGAGTGTGGGTTAGGCTGAGGGTGGGGTAGAGGTAGGGGTCTGTGGGTAGGGTGGGGTATGTGGGTAGGGGTGGGTGGTGGGTGTAAGGAATTGGATGGGGTGGAGTGGGAAGGTAGAGTAGGAGTGTGTTGGGGTGTGGTGGGATGAGCTTATGAGGGGGTGTTGACGAGGAGGGAGAAGGGGAGGGGGAAGGTGGATGTAAGAGAGGGGGAAGATGGGTATGGGAGGGGAGAGGAAGAGAGGAGAGAGGGTGGGTATAAGACAGGGAAGGTGGATTGAGAGAGGGGGAAGGTGGGTATGGGCGGGAGAAAGAGAGGAAGAGAAAGAGAGGAAGAGAAAGAGAGTGAGAGAGAGGGAAGAGGGGTATGGGGGGAGAAAGAGAGGAAGAGAGAGTGAGAGAGAGGGGAAGAGAGTGAGAGAGTAAGGGTGAGAGAGTAAGAGAGTAAGAGTGTAGAGAGTAGGAGAGTAAGAGTGTAGAGAGTAAGAGTGAGAGAGGGAGGAGTACGAGAGAGGAGAGTGAGAGAGAGTAAGAGAGAGGAGAGAAAGAGTAGGGGTGAAGAGAAGTGGGAGTGGAGAGAAGTATGAAGAGAGGTGAAGAGACGTACAAAGAAGTAGGAGTCGGAGCAGGAGGTGGGGGAGGGGGGAGAGATGGGTGGTAGGAGGGAGGGTGGGGGAGAGACAGGAGGAGGGGTTAGATGAAGAGTGGAGCGGAGTTGAGCCCATGTGGCGCAAAGTAGCGAAGATAGAAGATTAATCCCTGTTCACGGCGCAAACGGGAGTCCGGATGGCCCCTGTGCATGGACAATCCAAACACAGACAGGTGTTAACGCAAGGAGTGGCCGACAGAACGGAAGTGGCGTGACACGGGGGTGTCATTGCCGACGTTGATATCTCGGAGGTGTTCCGCGAATCGGTCTGCCAGGCGGCGCCCCGTTTGTCCGATGTACAGAGATTGGCAGAGAGAGCAGGAGAGGCAATATATGATGTTGGTAGACGTGCAGGTGAAGGAGTCGGTGATGCGATAGGGTCGGTGATGGGTGCTGGTGAGGAGGGTGGTGTTGGAGAGGTAAGGGCAAGTGCGGCAGCGTGGACGGGAGCAGGGGAACGAGCCAGGTTGGGAGGTTGGGTTGGGGAAGAAGCTGTGGGCCAAGAGGTCCCGTAGGTTGTGGGCTCGTTTGAAGGAGGGGAGGGGTCGATTAGGGAAGATGTGGGAGGTGGAGGGGTCGGACTGGAGGCGCCGAAAAGCTCGGAGAATGGAGCGTTGGAGGGGTAGGGTGGTGGGATGGTAGGTGAGGGGAAAAGGGAGGCGGGAAACGGCAGGGCGGGTTCGGGGGGAGAGAGCAGATGCACGGTCCACAGAACGTGCTCTGGCAAGGGCGGTGTGGATGGTGGTGGGTGGATATCCACGCAGGCTAAAGTGGTGAGCCATGAGTTGAGACTGAGTCTCAAAGTCATGGCTGTCGCTACAAAGTCTGCGTAGACGGAGGAATTGGGAATAGGGGATGGAAAGTTTTGTGTGTCTAGGGTGGGAGGAGGAGAAGTTGAGATAGGAGTGTGAGTCTGTGTGTTTGTAGTGGATGGAGGTGCTAAGGGCGGAGTGGAGGATGCTGACCGAAATGTCGAGAAAGGGGACAGAGGTGTCAGAGACAGTACAGGAGAAGTGGAGGGCAGGATGGAAAGACTGAACGAAAGAGAGGAACGAGTCAAGATGTTCGCGGGAGAGTGAGGTGGCACCGATACAGTCGTCGATATACCGACCGTATAGTTCGGGAGTAGGACCAGTGAAACTGGAGAATATTTGGGCCTCAACATAACCAACGAAGAGGTTCGCGTAGTTGGGGCCCATTCTCGTCCCCATGGCCACTCCCGAGGATGCTGGTAGATATCTCCCGCGAACGAGAAGCAGTTGAGAGATAGGACAAGTTCGGCCAGACGAATGAGTGTGGAGGTGTCGGGTTGTGGGTTGGGGCGTTGGTCTAGAAAAAACTTCAGGGCACGCAGCCCCTCGTCGTGGGGGATCATTGTATAGAGGCTCTGGATGTCTAGAGTGAAGAGAAGCTTAGAAGGGCCGGGAGGGAAAGAGAAAGAGTTGAATAGACGAAGCGCGTGGTTAGTGTCATGAATGTGGGAAGGGAGAGAAGCCACTAGGGGGGGCGAGGACACGGTCTAGGTATTTTGAGATAAGCTCGGTGGGGCAGTTGCAGGCGGAGACGATGGGGCGGCCAGGGTTGTTCGGTTAATGGATCTTGGGGAGGAAGTAAATGGTGGGGGTGCGTGGGGTGCGAACAATAAGGTTGGAGGCGGTGGCGGGGAGAGGGGAGGAGAGGATGAGGTCATGGATAGTGGAGGACACAGTCTGTTGGTAGCTGGGCGTGGGGTCGGAGGGCAGAGGGCGGTAGAATGAGGTATCTCGAAGTTGACGGAGGGCTTCGGCCTCGTAGAGGTCCGCGCGCCATACTACCACGGCTCCACCCTTATCAGCCGGTTTTATGATGATGTCCGTGCGGCGTCGGAGGGATCGAAGGGCCGAGAGTTCGGCTGGGGAGATGTTGAGTCGAGATCAACTGCCTGGAACTGGCCAGGAGCGGGCGTCCACTGGGATGGTCGTCGGCCCAGGTCAGTGAAGCAGTCCTCGTTGGGTGCGGGTGGTGTGTTATGGAAAAGTGCACTCAACCTAACGCGGCGCACAAAGCTGTGGACATCAGCACGGGTTTGAAATTCCTTGCAGGATGGAGTGAGTGGGATGAAGCGCAGACCCCTATTGAGGACGGAGCGCTCCGCCTCAGAGAGAGGAAGATCTGGGGGAATGGTAACGACAGGCTGAAGTGGAGAAGGGGTGGGTGGAATAGAAGTAGGAGGGGATGAAGTAGGGTTAGGAGGGGCGGTCGGGATGGTGGAGGGCTGGGAGGGAGGGGTGGAGTGTGTGTGGGAGAGGCAGGGTGGTTGGGTGTGGGTGGGGAATGCACATCAGGGAGGGAGAAGGGTGGTGGAGGGGTTGGGGTAGTGGCTTCGGGTGTAGAGGAATGGAGGAGTGAGTGAAGTTTGCGGAGCTTAGTGTCGGTAAGAAATGCATGAAAGAGATGATTAAGTTGAATGATAAAGCGCAATGTATTGTGAGCATGGGAGGGTGACAGAGAGGAGAAAAATATAGAAAAGGCTGGAGGAAGAAGGCGGTCGATAGTGTGGATTTTAGAGAGATTGGAGCGAATGGTGGCTCGCATAAGGCGGTAGGATGTGGTGCGGAGTATGGGTAGAATGGTGGTAGAAGAGTGGAGAGTGGGGTGGAAATGGAGGCGGAAACCCTTAGGGATGAAACGTAATATGACTAGAGAAACGAGTCTTCTTGAATATGAGTAAGGAGAGTCGTATAGTAGGTTGAAAGTATAGAGAGGGAAGTGTGCGGAGGTATAGTTTTAGGCGGTTGTGGAGAGTGAGTTGGAAAGATTTGTAGTCAGGCATGATGGAACGAGAGAGAAAAGAAAATTAGACGTGGGAAGGAGAATTACAAAAGGTGTGGTGGAAAAAAACAAGCGTGATGAGAAAATTGGACGTGGAAAAAAGGAAAAAAAAGAAAAAAAGGGAAAAAAACTGGAAAAAAAACTTTTTTAACAGGTGTGGGGGAAAAAATAAAGGCATGAGGAGAAAAAACGAAAAAGGGGTTGTGAGAAGAAAATATATGCGAGGTGGGAGAAAAAAACAAAGCAAAAAGGAAGATGGGACAATAGGGAGAAAATGGGGTGACAGGGAGAGAAGAAACGAGAGGAGAAAAGAAAGGGAGGGAGAAGAATACAAAGTAATAGGTGCAGATTAGAGAAGACAGATTAGGAACATCCAGAGTACGAAGAGACGGTAGGTGAAGGAAAGTAAGGTAAAAAAGGATGATAAAGGAGGTTTACAAAAGTGGAAAAGTTCAAAAGTTTTTTAGACGTCGTGGTATATTGAAGCGATTTCCAATCAGAAGATGGGTCCAGTGTAATCCGTGGGTAGGAGAGGTGCAGCCGGAGGGTATAAAGTTCAGAACCAAACAGTCCAGATCCATAAGGAAAGAAGGTAGAATCCAAAAGTTGGTAGTGTGTGATGAGAGGAGACAGGATTAGCTGGTGCGACCACGTGAGCGTGTATTATATGTGGGAGAATATACAAATAATAACAACAGACGAGGACAGGTGGTGTAAATAACAAAAGTATATATTAGTATGACACTCGGGAATACGGAAAGTCTTTGACGTTTCGAGCTACGCTCTTCAACAGAAAGAATACGGAGACAAGGAGAATATATATATATATATATATATATATATATATATATATACGTAATATATATGATATGTATATATATATTATATATAATATATAATATATATATAATACATATAATATATAATATATATATAATACATATAATATATAATATATATATAATACATATAATATATAATATATATATAATATATAATATATAATATATATATAATATATAATATATAATATATATATATATATATAATACATATAATATACAATTCCGCTTGCAAAGACCTGTTGAGGCAAGTGAAATCGAAATCGAACTAAATTTGACGACTGGCATCCATGCCAATGTCTCCTTCATTGGACACTAAACTTGGCTTGCGAAGACCTGTTGGGGCAAGTGAAAGCGAAATCATGATGGCACCTGTACCAGTGGAGTGCTAAGAACACCATCTGAGTGTGATCGTTGCCAGAGCAGCAGTCTGGCTTCCGTGCCAGTGGCACGTAAATAACACCATTTGAACGTAATCGTTACCAGTGTCGCCTTCCTGGTACGTGAAAAGACATTCGAGCGAGGTCGTTGCCAGTGCCACCAGACTGGCTCCTGTGCAGGTGGCACATAAAATACACCATTTTGAGCGTGGTTGTTGCTAGTACTGCCCGACTGGTCTTTGTGCCGGTGGAATGTAAAAGCAACCACTACACTCTCGGAGTGGTTGGTGTTGGGAAGGGCATCCAGCTGTAGAAACTCTATCAAATCAGATTGGAGCTTGACGTAGCCATCTGGTTCACCAGTCCTCAGTCAAATCGTCCAACCCATGCTAGCATGGAAAGCAGACGTTAAACGATGATGATGATATATTAGATATATAATATATATATAATATATATAAAATATGAGAGGGAGGAGAAGCTACATATGTATTATATATATATAATACATCATATATATATATATTTTGCAGCATACTGTGGCTGTTTCTTTGGCATAACGAAAGAAGGCCTTTGGGTTTCACTTAATGTTTTTTATAAACCAGGCTTATATATATATGTATATATATATATATATATATATATATATATATATATATATATATATATATATAAGCCTGGTTTATAAAAAAAACAATAAGTGAAACTCAAAGGCCTTCTTTTGTTATGCCAAAGAAACTGCCACAGTATGCTGCAAAATAGGACCCCCTCTTCCAAACAGAGAAGTTTGAAGATTACCTCACGAGAATACTTATGGCTGTGTGGTAAGTAGCTTGCTTACCAGCCACATGGTTCCAGGTTCAGTCCCACTGCGTGGCACCTTGGGCAAGTGTCTTCTACTATAGCCTCTGGCCAACCAAAGCCTTGTGAGTGGATTTGGTAGACGGAAACTGAAAGAAACCCATCGTATATATGTATATATATATATATATATATATATATATATATATATATATATATATATATATATATATATCAAAATAAACAACACGGATTTTAAAGATGATTGCAGTACGCACGTTTCATGCTACTCCATTTATTTAAGTAATGCGAGCATTACATTAAATGCAATACGTAGAGCAATCTTCAGCTGCACAGACATATTATAATTGTGGGAACATTTAAAATCCAAGTGGGAAGAAGAATACATAAAAATCCACCTTGACATAGCCAAGGCTAGCAGGCTAGTAATTAGTTCTAGGTAGAATTCTAACTGTCTCTGATTTTATTGTCTCTTATCTAGTGATTATAGTATAAGGGGCAATCACTTCTAAGGAAAGGGAAGGTGTAAGCATTATACATGGATATGGTTATAAAGGTTTCTCTGGTCAGAGTGGCAACACTATTTTAGGTTGGGTTTTTTTTACTGCTATCATAATGTTGGGGAATAAAACCTTAAGTATTTAGGTCAACAGGGCTTTTTCTTTAGTCTGAATAAAGCATCAGTATTGTTTTACATATACTAAGTATGGGAAATTTATAGATATCAATATTAGCTTAATTAATATGTTAATGATAAGAAATGTATGTGTGTTTGTGTGTCTGTGTTTGTCCCTCACCATCACTTGACAACCGATGCTGGTGTGCTTATGTCCCTGTAACTTAGCGGTTCAGCAAAAAGAGACGGATAGAATAAGTACTAGGCTTACAAAGAATAAGTCCTGGGATCAAGTTGCTCAACTAAAGGCGGTGCTCCAGCATGGCCACAGTCAAATGACTGAAACAAGTAAAAGAGTAAAAAGGGTATATAATCTCTATATGTATATATGGTATATATATATATATATATATATATATATAATTAATTTATATATATATATATATATATATATATATATATATATATATATATATATATATATACATATATATATATATATATATATATATATATACATATATATATATATATATATATATATACATATATATATATATATATATATATATATATATATATATATATATATATATAAATTAATAGTAATAATATTAGGAAATAAAAACTTATTCCAGCCTTACAGGCAAAAATCGGTATAATATTACACCAGGTTTTGTAATATATAATATATATGTTTATAACTAATTTAGAGATGAACCACCACTCTACAACTCAGTCAACTAAGAACCCATCCAAAACCATGCTGTGAGGCGTATATATCATATCAATATTTATTGAAGATTTTAATCCAAAATTTTAATAATATATAATATATCATATAAAGAAACATTCATCATAAAAATATTAATTTAAAAATCAAACTTATAAATAGGACAGTAAAAATTAATACAATAATATAAAGTGTGAAAGAATAAATGTATAAAAGTCAGTGTTAGTACATAGACTACACGCGTTTCATGGCTGAAATAGGACTATATAAAATCATAAGCAAATTCTATCCAAGTTCATATATATATATATATATATATATATATATATATATATATATATATACATTTGTATATGGTGTGTTGTGAATTTATCAAAAGAAATCCCATAAAACTCAACAATTTTGATAAAAATGAAGAGAAGGTGTTAAAATATCTATAGGGAATTTAATTCATGGAGACAATCATTTTGTACAGCAATATAAAAATCAAGCAAATTCATGGTTCGATAAAATGAATTAAAGTAATTAGATTACATCAAATTAATTATATATCACGGTACTCGTCAATGCAGGAAGTATAAACAAAATTTCGATGGGGGGACCACAGTGGGCAACAGTACTCGAGGTGGGGTCGGGCAATATATATATATAGATGTGCATGTGTATGTGTGTATGTATATATATATATATATATATATATATGTATGTGTATGTATGTGTATGTATATGTATATTTGTGTATGAGTGAGTGTGTGTGTGTATATATATGTGTGTGTGTATATGTGTGTGCACATGTAGATGCACCTACATGTTGTTGTCGTTGGTATTGTTCTTGTTGCCGTTGGTCTTCTATTACTAGAGATACTCCTCCTGTATGTATGCACATGCATATCTATTTGCTTGTGAGTGCACGCTTGGATGTGTGTACGTGCATGTGCGTATATGGATGTGGATATCTATATGGATGTATGTACATGTGTATGTATATATATGTATATATATATATATGTGTGTGTATATATGTGTATGGGTATATGTGTGGGTATATGTATATGTGGGTGTGTATGCATGTATAAGTATGTGTGCGGGTGTGTACATCTAGTTGTGTGTGTATGTGTGTGTATTTATGTATGTGTATATGTATAGGTGAGTATGTAGGTAGGTATGTAGTTGTGTACATACGGATGTAATGATAGTTGGCCACACAGTTGTGTATGCGTGAATAAGTATGGGTATATGTGAGGGGACATAATGTGTATAAGGATGTATATCTGGATATGTATAGATGAGAATGTATTTATCCTCATTGTTACTGTTGTGGCTATAGAATTAAGAGATGTGTGGCTGCGCGCATACATATGTATATGCATACATGCACGCATGAGAGTGAGTACGAGGGGGGGGGGGGTATACACAGCACACGTGTGTGGGGGGGGCGCAGGCAGGCTAGCATCTTGACCGGCCACTGGCTATCCAACCGTAGCTAAGCGTAGGCAGTTTAAAACAATAGTTGCCCAATTGGAAGGAGGAAGTTAACGGTAGTAATCAACCCTCCCCCACTAGCAGCAGAATGGTAGAACCGTTGGAAGAGGCAACAGGATATCTTACACCGCTAAGTTTGAAAGTTTGGCATATTATTGTTGTTGTCGCCATCATCGTCACCTTCACTATTATTGCTACTAGAACATTAATAACTTGTATAAATGAACTTCTACATAGAACCTTCCAATATATACTGAAATGACACACACACACTCAACAAAACCTCCTTTCTAAAAAACACTTCCAGCTTTCTAGATACGGCTAATAGAGCTGATGCCACAAACAACGTATGTGGTGGAATGTTTGCTTATAAAAACTTGTATATGCACACATGAGAGTAAGGGGACATCCGAGTAAGGCTGTGCACACGAACCCACACATATAGATGTGCATTGGAGTGCCTATAGCGATCTATCTATAATGTTTGTAGGCTTTTTGGGTGCCTTGTATTTCTAAGGGTTTTTTGACATATACCTTTTTATATGTTTGCATGTCCCACATGCTATACCTTCATTTATGTATTCTTTTTTACTACTACTATTATTATTTTTTTTTCCTGCTGTACCCTTATTTGTATTTTTATTTTTATTTATATTTTGATTTCAATTGTATTTTTATTTTTATTTCTATCTTATTTTTGCTGTTGTTTTTCTTCTGGTCTCTACCACACCTCTGTTTTTACCTCTTGCTCTACATCTGTATGTAACCCTTTGTGAATCTCTGAAGAGGCCTAGAGGTTCGGGCATGTAACCCCATTTCAAAATGTCATCCGATAATCACTCCGGTAAGGAATATTCGGATAGAATGGGGCCTGCCAAAACTAGGCCGTAACAGCTGTAAGATTAAACTTCTGTTCATCCTCTAATTCCTTATGTACTTTGTACTTCTATATGTAAACCATGTTGGCAAAATAACATAGTCTGCCATGGACACCTGTGCTTTGGTTCTTTCTTTCTTTTTCTTTTCTTCCTCTCTTTTGTCACTTTTGCTATGAATTAAATTAATGAATTCAACGGGATACACCGTCTGCAAGTAGTTGGGTTCAGCATATTATCCTCCATTTTCTAATTGTTACACAAATTTTGGGTAAAACCTCCACTTTTACCCGCTCCCATTGATTGCACCTAGTATAGCACTAGTGTAGCAATAATTGGGTACCTTCCCAGCAGTATACTGGATAGATACTATCCCTAAGTGGGTTGTACCCCCAACCCCTAACTCTCTCACGTTATATATATATATATATATATATATATATATATATATATATATATCCAAGAAAGTTAGGGGTTGTGAATCCAACCCACTAATGGATAATATCTATCCAATATACTGCCGGAAGGATACCCAATTACTATTACACTAGTGTTTTTACCGAGTGTAATAAATGGGTGCGGGTAAAAGGAAATTTTACCCTTAATTTATATAGCAATAAGAAAATGGAGGGGAACATGTGGCACTCATCAACTTGCAGACATTGTACTGACAATAAAACAAATATAGAAAAACATATGACACACCACGTCATATCAGTAATAAAAATCAAAAAGGACATCCTATGACCGAAGAAGGGACAATGTCTCACAGCTGTTTCAGCCTAGAGGTGACATGCCTCACTCCATCTATACAACTCCAGCAAGCTGGAGCAATTGATAGATGAAATGGATGAAATAGAGGTACATGCACGGCTATCCAGGCCACCCCCAAAGATCCACAAAGTTCATGGAGTTAATTTAAAATATATAAATATAAACATATAAAAAACATATGAAAATCATAAAAACTCGCATATATATGCACATGCATGCACACTTTGACATATATAGATATACATAAATAAACAAACACAAATACATGAATATATATATATGTACACTTAAGTGTACATACATAAACGTTCACACATGCACACCAATGAATCATTTGCTATATCGGACTATAGATAACTAAATTACAACAGGCATATAGTCCATTTTTTGTATTATAGTGCATTGTTGTACCATTCAAAACTTTTTATTCTTTATAAACAATACACAATGCTTCAAGCGAACTACAATACTCTCCTATATATATATATTATACTATATTATTATATGATTGAATGCCACACATCCTCTACCAAGTTTTATCTTGATAATTCTGATGCGCACTCTATACGATCTTTCGTTTTTCTCTTTCTTTCTCTCTCTTATTCATTTACCTCCTCTTCTCCCACTATTCTATCCTATTACTCTGTCACTCCCTCTCCTTCACTACTCCTCCTTTGCTCACGTAGCTCCCACATGACCATCGGCCATCTTCCTATTTTTCTCTTCCTGCAACAAGGAAGACGTGTTCTTGTTTGACTTCTGTCCACGCTTGATTTACGTGTTCACCACCACAACCTCGTTTCTTAGCAGCCCTTCCTGTTTGTTTTCACTGTCCTGTTTGTGTTACCTATTTTGACCCTCCGCAAAATCCTAAATTTTACTCAATTTGCTTTGCAGGAGCAACTGTTTTATCGAAAGCATATATTGTTGTTTAATGCTTGAAATACGAGACTAGAAAAACAGCCAACAACTGATGGAGGGTCATTCTTTATGTTTGCTTTGTTTTCCATTTGTGCCTTTCATTGTTCGAAAGAGTAGTTCATGTTCTGTGTACTCGTGCTTCGTACTTTTTGTTGTACATGTTTTATGACGTCCTGTGCCCACATATGCATATATATATACGTACAGATGTAAGTATGTACATATATGTATCTATATATACATGCATATATATATTATTATTATTATTATTATTATTATAATATATATATATATATATATATAATATATATATATATATATATATATATATATATATATATATATATATATATATATATATATATAAACTAGCAGAGGCACCCGGCGTTGCTCGGGAATGAAATTGTTGCTTGAAGAAAAAAAGGCAAAATATGCTGTATAGAAATTTGAGAGGACATTCTGTAGATGGACTCACAGATGAATGATCGCTGGGCGCCTCTCATGAATGGGGAAAATTGAAGATGTGCCAAAAAGCCTCATTGGTACTTGGAAACTTTTACGAAAATTAAAATGGGGATTAAATGAAAAAAATGATTTACGTGAATATCCTCACAAGAGTAATTGAAATAAATGCCGATTGTGGAACCCTCTGCGCGCGCGCGCGCATACGCACTTGTGTCTTTGTAAATATGTTTGTATACATTTATGTATGTGTGTGTTTGTAAGAGACAGAGTGTGAGTGAGAGAGAGAGGTTTGTTGTCATGTATACGTACATGTATAAATATACATACATCTTTGGATGTATGCATATGACAACACAGCCCTTGACTCACTCACACTGTCTATTACAAACACTCACGCGCGCGCATACACACGTGTGTCTTTGTAAATATGTTTGTATACATTTATGTATGTGGTTGTTTGTAAGAGACAGAGTGTGAGTGAGTCAAGGGGTGTGTGTGTGCGTGTGTATGTGTGTGAGACAGAGTGAGAGAGCGGTGTGTATGTAGTATTTACTCTTTGTCTCTCTCTCTCATACACACTCACACACAAAATAGAGCGTGAAGCTTTTTTGCCGTTGTTACGTCAATACCGGAAGTTGACATTGAGGAACCTTTTTAAAGAAGTGAATCTTAAATATAAAGCAATATTATTTATTTTTAATTTAAAAAATCAAGTGAAGAGCTTAAGATTTATCCGAGGTCAAATTATTCACGCATCACAAGTATGGAAGCATTTGGTGAAGTCGATTTCACGTTAAAAGCGATTACACACACATCTCTGTTTTATATATAGTATAGGTAAAATGTTTTAAATGACACAACAATGCACTATAATACAAACAATGGACTATAAGAACTGTTGTAATTTAATCATCTATAGTCTGATTTGATATTTCGGAATAAAAATCCTTTCTTCAGATATCCCTAGGAATTGATGGAATCGTCGAATATGTGGTCTCACGAAGCTCCTACCAGAATTCCTCATGAGAAGTGCGTTAGGTCGGCCATGTCTCAATCTCGTGTGTGCTAGCACATCCATAGCGCTGCTTCTAAGTTGTTTTATACGTGCAGCTTCCGTTTTTTGGGGGGTTTTTTGCCTTAAGATACCCCTTCCTGAGAAGACAACTCACAAGGAAACGAACAAGGGACAACAATCAATGCACACTAAAAAAACTGTCCCATCCGTGACACAGATTTATGCCATCGGGTAAATGTTGTGTATAGAATACAATGTAAAAAATGCAGTTTTTCGTTCATTTTGGCAATTTTATGGCAATATGTTTCTGCAGTACACCACCAAACATTCACCATGACCTTCTTTTTGAAGAGTTCCTGTTTATGGAAGGTTTTTGGTGCTTCATTTTGGTGCAACTACTGCAAAGAACGTTTTTTATTATTGTACAGAATCCACTTTTCATCACATGTTACAATATGGTCAAGAAATGGATAAGTCTGGTTACAGAGAAGAAGCAACGAGCAAATTTCATATCTGCACATTTTCTGATTTTCATTCAGATCGTGTGGTACCCATTTGTCTAGATTTTTTGATTTTCTGATCGCAAGCAGTTTTCTGGCTAACTTGAAGTTTTTTTGCCAGTTCTCAAGCAGTTTTATGTTGATCTTTATCAATCATAGTTTTTAATTGACCGTCATCGATGCCAGATGGGCATCCACTTCAAGGCTCAGATTTCCACTGCGAAATAGTTTAAACCATTTACCTCAAAGGTTGCCTTGACTCTGTAACAAGACTAGGTAAGCCTAGTCAGGTTTTCTTTTTTGTTTCTCTTGTTTAGAGAGAGCTCAGTATTTTAATCATGGCATTTATTTTCACAGCAACACTACAAACATAATACACATACATATATAAATTTAATTGAAGCTTTTCTATAAACTCATTGTCTCAATACTTTAGTTCTTTAATTAACGTGTGTGTGTGTGTGTGTATGTGTAACATAATATAATATAAAAATCTTACCTGAAAGCCACTTTATTTGAAAGGATTTCAGATTTTCTGTAGATTGAACCTGGAGCCTTATAATAACTAAGTTATTGTAACTTAAGATGTATTCAGTGGGTTTTCTTGGTTCCCTTAGAATGGCAGCAAGATAGCTTTCAGAGATTGACCTTGCTCCAACCCAAACTTCAATCTCTGCTTGATCCTGCAAGATGTCTGTTGATTCAAACTAAGATTAAAGAAAAGGTTTCAAAATCAATTATATTTCATTTGCTTGTTGCATATGTAACTAAGTTCATTTCAGATATTTTATTTTTTCTCATAAAAACAAAAGTAATAACACATTCTATCATATCAGATAAGAATTTTTTAAGTCTTAAACATTTCATCCAGTTTATTATGTAGCTGCATTTGTATAGTATAATATTGATTTAAATTTTAGCATAAGACCTGTAAGTTTAGGGGAGAGTATAAATAGATCACATCGACCTCATTGCTCAACTGATACTTATTTTATTAACCCTGAAAGGATGAAAGTAAAACTCAATGTTGGTGGAATTTGAACTCAAAAACATAAAGCTGGAAGAAATTCTGCTAAGCATTTTGTCTGGTATACTAACAATTCTGCCAACTTGCTGCCTTATAATATTTCTGCCTCTGTTATAGCATTTGGTGGTGAATTAACAGAATCAGAATATGTCTGAAAAAAATCCCCTGCTAGTATTCATACTGGTTTTCCGTGTTCTGAGGTCAATTTTATCATTTAGCCTTTTGAGATGATAACTAAAGTACCGGTTTAGAATTCACTATCATCCAGTTAGATAACTTGTCCAGACCAATGCATCTCTTCCGTTCCAGATATACCAATCAAGCAACACAGCATGTATCTTTGGCCTATATTTTAGTCACATTGTTTTTTGCTAGCTGAAGTAACCCATCTGTGCATGCCACAACTACAGATGATAGAAGAAGTTTGTTAACTGAACTGGTTGATCCTTGCCATTGACAATATGTTGTCTGCTTATCTACTTAACATCTAACCATATTCATCAATGATTCAATAAGATTCATGCGCCAAAATAATTCACACCCACCATGTTGCATCCCATTATTTCAACATACACTGAATTGGGTGGGTTTAAGGTATTTAACCCTGAGCTGTCTGGTACAGGTGTAAATTCTTCCACCCCGTCTCTCTCTCTCTCTCTCTCTCTCTTTCTCTCTATCCCCTCTTTTTCTCTCTCCCTCTCTTTCTCTATCCCTCTCTCTTTCTTTTTCTTCCTCTCTCTGTCTCCCATCTCCCCCCTTTCTCTATTTATCTATCTGTATTATCTTTCTTTCTAACTCTCACTCATTATGATGCCTGAGTAATGAGGGATGGTGTTAGATATGTCTATATTCAATACACCCCCACCATTATCCTTCTGTGCTGCTAGCCATCACTCAGACATTAAATGATGATGATGACAACAATGATTACAACAACAACTATAATGATGATGATGATGATGATGACAATGAAAGCTGGTGATAGTAATGGTGAGGATCATCTCAGTATACTAAGATGTTTATAAGATAAAAGAATTACAAGTTTCCATCATTATATATATGTACAGATATAAATGTATATAATTATATATGTATGTATGTATGTATGCATTTTTAAATGTTATACATGTTATACACAGAAATAACAGCATGAGACAAACATGGAATGTGTTAGTATACAGGAAACTTACCCAAATTTGAAGCTTGCTGCCAACTTTTCCTTCGATGATCCATTGACAATTCAATGACTTTGCAAGTCTTTGAATAATATTTGTAAGTTTAATTTCACCCTCAGATTGATTCAATAAAAATTGGCAGTCTTCAGCTTTAAAAGAAATTTTCAGTAAAACAAAAAGTGTTATTGATAATAATTTACTGAAGTAAAAGCAACAAATGTCCCATCTCCACCCAAGCACATACCATACATTCTTTCTTCCCCCTCCTCACCATTTCATTGAGTCTTGATGTCTCCTGAAGTTAAGTTCCTCCTTATACACATTTTTTTCTCAACTCTTCCTCCTCAGAATAGCAGCCTTCTGAGATTATTTTTGCAACCATGTTATTTTCTTAAAATGTTGACTGACAAAACTTCAAACTAAGCATACACCACCTCATTGATCTTTTCATCTGGAAAGTCTAGCAAAAAAAGGATGACCATTAATCCTATCTCTCTTACCTCTGGCTCATTAAATGAAAAGCTTTATATTACCGACACTTGTGCAATTCAAGCTATGCTCTACTTATCAGAAAAGTACAGTATATTGTCCACTATAATATTATTTGTACTATGTTGCAATGTACTATTGCAGATAGGAGAACAGCTTCTAGATATGGGAAGAGTTAGTGATGAATATGAAAATAAGTTGTCCTGAACAAAGAAGTCTGGTCTTTTGTGAAGCATAGTACTCTTGAGTGATCTAGGAGTTACAGGCAAAGCTGTCTCAATGAAAGAATCATCTATCAATCATCTTTGGGAAGACTCCATGTGTCAGAAGGAACAGTCAGTAATGTTGTCCACGAAGACATCAGATTTAAGTCTTATATGATGAGGAAAGGTTAATTTGTCAGAAAAAGGAAAAGAGAATTACTACATCGGATTTAAAAGGATCTTAAACAAACTGAAAAATCCAACAGAAGAAGATTTGATTTGGTTTTCATCAAACGAGAAAAACTTCAACTAAGATCTATAAATTAACAGAAGAAATGACAGATGGTTATGTGCAGACCCTTCTGAAGTTCCAAGTATTATGCATACAAAATTTCCTGCAACTGTCATGGTTTTAGGGGTTGTCAACAATGAAGGACATGTGATGCCACCTTACTTCTTTCTACAAGGCCTTAGAGTCAACTCTGCTGTCTACATTGAGGTCCTGGAAATAATTGTTAAGCCTGGGTATGCAATGGAAGAACATATGTATTTCAGTAAGATTCTGCACTATCACACATAGCTCTAGTAACATAGGAATGGATGGTTGAAAATTTTCATGATCACATAACCCCTAACAATTGGCCTTCTAATTCCTCAGATCTCAATCCATTGGACATTATTGGAGTGTTGTTGAGAGAGAGGTCAATGAACACACCCATAACACCAAAGATTCTTTGAAAGCTGCCATAGTCAGAGTAATGTCCAAAATGAACCAGAACTGCTTGATTCAAGCATGTATATTATTTAGATCTCATATAGAAGCAGTTGCTGAAGCTGAGGGTGGCTTTATTGAATCTTTGTCTTAGGTAATCCTGCACCATGTGGCACATTGGTCAGCAAAGCTTCTCCAACATGGTCGGTCAGCCACAGCAATTTCAGCTTCATCCCATGAAATGTCAATGGCTTTGAGGTCATTGATGAAGGTGCTGCTTCAAGTCGCTTTTGGTCGCACTTGTTTTCGCATGCCATGTGGTGGCTTCCACAGATTGATGGTTTTCACATGCCGCAACGATGGTAAGTGGAGAACATGGCTTGTGAAACGCAAGTAGTGATCAGTGACAGCATCATGGAGTGGACGAGTTTCAGTTCAGTGATGTATCTCGTCGTTGGTGATGTGGTCATGGTATGATATTCGCAGTAACTACTGGAGGCATCATAGCTGAAATACATTGATCCTTCGTGCGATCTTTGCTGATGTCTTCCATGTTTCCGCCGTGTATATTCCGCTTCTATGTTTCCACCACGTATATTGCCGATGGTATGACAATACTGTTGAAGAGGCACACTTTGGTTTAGGTGGAAATCGCCCTGCCTGCCCAGATGGGTTTGAGCCATTGAAAGACAGCTGAAGCCTTCCCAATCTGGCAGGCAACGTCACATTCAGCATCTCCAACATTGGACACAATGCTGCCCAAATAGGTGAACTCATCAACTTCCTTGATTTGGTGTTGTCCAATCATCAAGGGGATGCCATTGTTGTTCCCATCAACATATCCAATCCTTGGCTTGCTGTGTCCCCAAAACATATACTGAGAGTGATAAGAATCAAACATCCAGTCAGCATCATGGTGTTTGAAGTGATCGCTAGTGATGGTGACATTATGTCTCCATTCATTTTCTCACACAGCCTCAGACTCAGCATGGAGGCTTACATCAAGTACCTGGAGGAGGTAGTGCTGCCCTGAGTCAAGAGGGTGACTGCTGGAAGACTTTATGTCTGGCAACAGGACTCTGCACTATGCAACACAAACAGGAGAACCCAGTCATGGCTGTCAGACAGTTTCTGCAACCACATTACCCCAAACATCTGGCCACCTAACTCTCTAAACTGCAGCCCCCTTGATTATTAGGTGTGGAATGGAGTTGAGTGAGAGACCAACAAAATTCCTTGAAACACTAAAGATTAACTAAAGGCGAGGATTATGGCAGCATTCCCCAACTTAAACAAGGAGATCATCCAGAAGAGTTGGTGGAGATTCCAAAGTTGTGTGGAAGCTGTGGTTGAAGACAATGACGATTTCATTGAATAAATTTACTCTTTAGTATTTCAAGATATTTTTTATGTAATTTTGCTGAATGTATCTATTAAAATGAGATGTCAGTGTTATTTTCATTTTTGCATAATTTAGATGACAATATAATCACTGCACTCTGTATATATATGTATATATATATACTTTTTACCTTTTATATATACATACATACATACATACATATATATATATATATATATATATATATATGTTTATTTATATATATATATATATATATATATATATATATGTTTATTTATATATATATATAAATAATTACAGAGGCATCAAGCTGTTAGATCAGGTTATGAAAGTTACAGAGAGGGTCATAGCCCAACTAATTAGGGAGCGAATCAATTTAGATGAGATGCAGTTTGGGTTCGTGCCAGGTAAAAGCACTACTGATGCCTTATTTCTAGTGAGACAGTTGCAGGAGAAATACCTAGCTAAGGATAAACCTCTGTACCTGGCTTTCGTTGACATGGAGAAAGCCTTTGACAGGGTCCCCCGATCCCTTATCTGGTGGTCAATGAGGAAACTTGGGATAGAAGAATGGTTAGTGAGAGCTGTGCGAGCCATGTACAGAGATGCTGCCAGTAAGGTGAGGGTTGGAAAAAAATGAGTACAGCAATGAATTCCGGGTAGAGGTAGGGGTCCACCAAGGTTCCGTCCTCAGCCCCCTCTTATTTACCATAGTCCTCCAGGCAATCACAGAGGAGTTCAAGACAGGTTGCCCCTGGGAGCTCCTCTATGCTGATGACCTTGCCCTAATTGCGGAGTCACTATCAGAACTAGAGGAGAAGTTTCAGGTGTGGAAGCAAGGTCTAGAATTGAAGGGCCTTAGAGTCAACCTAGCTAAAACCAAAATCCTAATAAGTAGGAAGGTAGATAAAACACAAACCCCTTCAGGTAGATGGCCCTGCTCAGTATGTAGAAAAGGAGTAGGTAGTAACTCTATAAGATGTACCCGGTGCAAGCTATGGACACATAAGAGGTGCAGCAACATCAAAGGCAGGTTAACTAGCAAGTTAGTTTTTGTTTGTGGCAGATGTTCAGGTGCAATAAAGACTGCAAACAAACAGGAAACAACTTCTATCTCATTCCAGGGTGAAAAACTAGAGGTAGTCGATAGCTTCCGCTATCTGGGCGACCAAGTTAGTAGTGGGGGTGGGTGCGCTGAAAGTGTAGCTGCTAGAATAAGAATAGCCTGGGCAAAGTTTAGAGAGCTCTTACCCCTGCTGGCGACAAAGGGACTCTCACTCAGAGTAAAAGGCAGACTGTATGACGCATGCGTACGAACAACCATGCTACATGGCAGTGAAACATGGGCTGTAACTGCTGAGGACATACGTAAGCTCGCAAGGAATGAAGCCAGTATGCTCCGTTGGATGTGTAATGTCAATGTGAATACTCGTCAGAGTGTAAGTATCTTGAGAGAAAAGCTGAACATTAGAAGCATCAGTTGTGGCGTGCAAGAGAGACGATTGCGCTGGTATGGACATGTGGTGAGAATGGAGGAGGATAGCTGCGTGAAAAAGTGCCACACCCTAACAGTTGAGGGAACCCGTGGAAGAGGTAGGCCCAGGAAGACCTGGGCTGAGGTGGTGAGGCAAGACCTTCGTACATTGGGCCTCACCGAGGCGATGACTACTGACCGAGACCTTTGGAAATGTGCTGTGCGTGAGAAGACCCGGCAAGCCAAGTAAGATCGTTGCCAGTGCCCCTGGACTGGTTCTTGTGCGGGTGGCACATGAGATGCACCATTTTGAGCACGGCCGTTGCCAGTACCGCCTGACTGACTCCTGTAGGATTTTCGAGCGAGATCGTTGCCAGTGCCTCTGGACTGGCTTGTGCGGGTGGCACATAAAAGACACCATTTCGAGCGTGGCCGTTTTCGTGCGGGTGACACGTAAAAGCACCCACTACACTCTCTGAGTGGTTGGCGTTAGGAAGGGCATCCAGCTGTAGAAACTCTGCCAAATCAGACTGGAGCCTGGTGTTGCCATCCGGTTTCACCAGTCCTCAGTCAAATCGTCCAACCCATGCTAGCATGGAAAGCGGACATTAAACGATGATGATGATGATGATGATATATATATATATATATATATATATATATATGTTTATTTATATATATATATATATATATAAATAAACATATATATGTTTATATATTCTAAATTATTATCTCGCTGACATACTACGACGAAATCTCCAAGATGCAGATAAGATAGAGATTTTTATTTATTTACGGCCTCAAACATCTCATACCTTCGCGCTTTAGTTTGCCCTCTATTATTTATCTTGTTTCTCTCCATGAAATTCAATTGAATTCAGTTGTTGTCTTAAATTCATACTTATTCATTTTCTAAGCTTCCTAAATTCATTGCTCTTTTAAAAATTACGATTTATGCATTGTTGTCTCTCAAATATTTAAAATCTACAATTAAGAGCCCTATCTACTCGCTGGCGGTACCTACCCACCCCTACCCATTTTCCTTAATTCAAAAATTCTTATCGCTCCTTAAAATTATGGCTTTTAAGTGTTGATTTCTCAGCCCAAGAATTACAGCGTGATGTGCTGCTTGACTGGCCCCACCTCTCTCTCTCTTTATATATATATATGTATATGTATGTATATATATATATATATATATATATATATATATATATGATGATGATGATCTTTTCTCCCGCCATGCCTCTGTCTACCCCTCCATCCTCTCTCTCTCTCTCTCTCTCGTAGTTTTTCCTTAAGGTCTTCAGGTTCTGGCTATATATAAATGAGAAACCCATTCTAAATTATCTCGCTGACATACTACGACGAAATCTCCAAGATGCAGATAAGATAGAGATTTTTATTTATTTACGGCCTCAAACATCTCATACCTTCGCGCTTTAGTTTGCCCTCTATTATTTATCTTGTTTCTCTCCATGAAATTCAATTGAATTCAGTTGTTGTCTTAAATTCATACTTATTCATTTTCTAAGCTTCCTAAATTCATTGCTCTTTTAAAAATTACGATTTATGCATTGTTGTCTCTCAAATATTTAAAATCTACAATTAAGAGCCCTATCTACTCGCTGGCGGTAACCCGCCCTCCCACCCCCTCAACCGGAAGTTCATTCCTCTGTCATCCTGTCAACCTCGGCTGTCTCCCGGAACCCATCTAGTGGCCTTGGCCATCCTCTCCCCTACCTTTGGGTAGCGCATTAAGTTTGAGAAATGTTTGCAGGTTGTAGGTACTGTTTTGCTTATAAATTCTTCCAATTGCAAGTTTTCTTTTCAGGTACACGACACTGCTTTTCCCCTTCCCAGGCTACAGGCCCACACCCCCAACACCCATACTGTTAGGATTGGCACTCTCAACGTCGGCACGCTGAAAGGTAGATCTGGTGAAATTGTTGAGATGCTTGAACGGAGACGCGTAGATATGTGCTGCATCCAGGAAGTAAGATGGAGAGGAGGTTCTGCGAGGTTCCTCACAGGCAAAGAACACAGGTACAAGATTTTCTGGGCAGGGAACACTGACGGGGTCGGGGGCGTAGGAATACTTCTAGCGGAGAAATGGGTGGATAAGGTAATCGAGGTCGTTAGAGTAAGTGACAGAGTACTTAAGATCAGACTAGTGCTTCATCATAGATTAGCTACTGTCATCTCAGCCTATGCACCTCAACCGGGGCTACCAGATGGTCTGAAAGACCAATTCTATGACACCCTCTTGCAAACTACCTCGTCGACGAGTGACAGGGACCTTCTCTTTGTGGCTGGAGACTTCAACGGTCATGTCGGACGTCGTGCTGGAGGCTTCCATGGCATACATGGAGGCTATGGCTTCGGTTCCCGCAACGAGGAGGGAACCAGACTGCTGGAGTTCTGTGATGCAACCGATCTTATGGTCTGCAATACCAACTTCAGGAAACCTGCCAGTCACCTAGTCACCTACCGCTCCGGCAGACACTCTAGCCAAATCGACTACATCCTCGCCAGAAATAGGGAAAGAGGGCGGCTTATAAATGCCAAAACCTACCCTGGCGAAGAATGTACCCCACAACATAGATTAGTAGTTAGCGACTTTGGGATCAAGGCAAAATGGGTGCCCAGAATTAGACAGGCTTGGAGGAGAAGGGTGTGGAAGCTTAAAGACCCTGCAAACGGACAGAGACTTAGAGACAAGTTACTTGAAGCATTTAACGAAATAGAAGGGGATATAGCATCATACAACGTGGAAGACAATTGGAGATTTCTGCGGGACAACCTGTTGAAAGCCACCGACCAGATTTGTGGGTGGTGTAAGGTCCCCTCCCGACCCAGAGTAACGTGGTGGTGGAACAAGGAGGTAGACAGGGCTATTAGACAAAACAAACAGGCTTGGAAGGACTGGAAGAACGGTGGTAGCAGGGAATTGTACCAATGTGCCAGAAGGGAGGGTAGGCGACAGGTTTATTTAGCCAGAGGGGAAGCAGATAAGGAAAGATTTGCCAATGTTCTGCGCCGTGAGGACCAAAGACTCGAGGTATTTCGTGTTGCAAGACAGTGTAGGAGAGAGAATAGTGATGTTGTAGGAGAGAAATGTGTTCGCATGGATGATGGTACGCTTGCATTAAATGAGGATGCAAAGAAAGAGGTCTGGAGATGCCACTACGATAGATTGCTTAATAAAGAGAATGAATGGGAGAAAGAGAGCCTGCCGTATGTCGACCCAATAGAGGGACCAGCTATCCGAGTTGATAGTACCAGGGCAGATAAAGCAATTAAGAGTATGAAGACCGGGAAAGCCCCCGGCCCATCAGGAATCACTGCAGAGATGCTCAAAATATCTGGCAGTGTTGGCTATAGCCTAGTCACCCGTATTACGAACCAGGTGATACACGAAGGAGTCATACCCAATGACTGGTGTAGCAGCATCATAGTCAACTGCTACAAAGGTAAAGGTGACGCTTTAGATACAAATAATTACAGAGGCATCAAGCTGTTAGATCAGGTTATGAAAGTTACAGAGAGGGTCATAGCCCAACTAATTAGGGAGCGAATCAATTTAGATGAGATGCAGTTTGGGTTCGTGCCAGGTAAAAGCACTACTGATGCCTTATTTCTAGTGAGACAGTTGCAGGAGAAATACCTAGCTAAGGATAAACCTCTGTACCTGGCTTTCGTTGACATGGAGAAAGCCTTTGACAGGGTCCCCCGATCCCTTATCTGGTGGTCAATGAGGAAACTTGGGATAGAAGAATGGTTAGTGAGAGCTGTGCGAGCCATGTACAGAGATGCTGCCAGTAAGGTGAGGGTTGGAAAAAAATGAGTACAGCAATGAATTCCGGGTAGAGGTAGGGGTCCACCAAGGTTCCGTCCTCAGCCCCCTCTTATTTACCATAGTCCTCCAGGCAATCACAGAGGAGTTCAAGACAGGTTGCCCCTGGGAGCTCCTCTATGCTGATGACCTTGCCCTAATTGCGGAGTCACTATCAGAACTAGAGGAGAAGTTTCAGGTGTGGAAGCAAGGTCTAGAATTGAAGGGCCTTAGAGTCAACCTAGCTAAAACCAAAATCCTAATAAGTAGGAAGGTAGATAAAACACAAACCCCTTCAGGTAGATGGCCCTGCTCAGTATGTAGAAAAGGAGTAGGTAGTAACTCTATAAGATGTACCCGGTGCAAGCTATGGACACATAAGAGGTGCAGCAACATCAAAGGCAGGTTAACTAGCAAGTTAGTTTTTGTTTGTGGCAGATGTTCAGGTGCAATAAAGACTGCAAACAAACAGGAAACAACTTCTATCTCATTCCAGGGTGAAAAACTAGAGGTAGTCGATAGCTTCCGCTATCTGGGCGACCAAGTTAGTAGTGGGGGTGGGTGCGCTGAAAGTGTAGCTGCTAGAATAAGAATAGCCTGGGCAAAGTTTAGAGAGCTCTTACCCCTGCTGGCGACAAAGGGACTCTCACTCAGAGTAAAAGGCAGACTGTATGACGCATGCGTACGAACAACCATGCTACATGGCAGTGAAACATGGGCTGTAACTGCTGAGGACATACGTAAGCTCGCAAGGAATGAAGCCAGTATGCTCCGTTGGATGTGTAATGTCAATGTGAATACTCGTCAGAGTGTAAGTATCTTGAGAGAAAAGCTGAACATTAGAAGCATCAGTTGTGGCGTGCAAGAGAGACGATTGCGCTGGTATGGACATGTGGTGAGAATGGAGGAGGATAGCTGCGTGAAAAAGTGCCACACCCTAACAGTTGAGGGAACCCGTGGAAGAGGTAGGCCCAGGAAGACCTGGGCTGAGGTGGTGAGGCAAGACCTTCGTACATTGGGCCTCACCGAGGCGATGACTACTGACCGAGACCTTTGGAAATGTGCTGTGCGTGAGAAGACCCGGCAAGCCAAGTAAGATCGTTGCCAGTGCCCCTGGACTGGTTCTTGTGCGGGTGGCACATGAGATGCACCATTTTGAGCACGGCCGTTGCCAGTACCGCCTGACTGACTCCTGTAGGATTTTCGAGCGAGATCGTTGCCAGTGCCTCTGGACTGGCTTGTGCGGGTGGCACATAAAAGACACCATTTCGAGCGTGGCCGTTTTCGTGCGGGTGACACGTAAAAGCACCCACTACACTCTCTGAGTGGTTGGCGTTAGGAAGGGCATCCGGCTGTAGAAACTCTGCCAAATCAGACTGGAGCCTGGTGTTGCCATCCGGTTTCACCAGTCCTCAGTCAAATCGTCCAACCCATGCTAGCATGGAAAGCGGACGTTAAACGATGATGATGATGATATATATATATACATATATATATATATATATATATATATATATGTGTGTGTGTGTTAATATATATATATATATATATATATATATATATATATATATATATATATACATATATACATATGTATACATATACATATATATATATATATATATATATATATATATATATAGACACACACACACGTACACATGTATACATACATACACACACAAGCATATATATACACACATTGGCTTCAACCACGGCCTACAGACGACTTCAGAATCTCCTGCAACTCTTCTGAATGGTCTCTTTGATTAAGTTGGGGAATGCTGCCATAATCCTTGCTTCATTTAATCTTTGATGTTACAAGGAATTTTGTTGGTCTGTCACTCAACTGCAAACCAACACCTAATAATCAAGGGGGTTACAGTTTGGAGAATTAAGTGGCCAGATGTTTGGGGTAATATGGTCGTAGAAATTGTCTGACAGCCATGACTGGGTTCTCCTGTTTGTGTGGCATAGTGCAGAGTCCTGTTGCCAGACATAGGGTCTTCCAGCAGCCACCCTCTTGACTCAGGGCAGCACTACCTTCTCCAGACACTTGATTTAGGCCTCAATGTTGACTGTGAGGCCATGTGGGGAGATGAATGGAGGCATAATGTTACCATCACTAGCGATCACTGCAAACACCATGATGTTGACTGGTCTTTTGATTTTTATTACTCTCGGTACATCTCGTCAGATTGCACTGTTTTCAGATTGAAACTCAAGCACTCTGAAATGTTCATATTGGAACTTCCAATGTGAATGCCAAGCAGTACAGCATGTCGTTTACAAATTTCTGGCAGAGTGATTTGTGTCATGGTGCTGCTTTTCTCACAGACAGTGCCCAACTGACCTACCATTCTGTGTAGTCGACAAAATCAAAAACAAACAATGCACATGTACAAAATTAAAAATGTAAAATAGCAGCAATTTACCCATCGCACCCTGTACATATATACATACACAAACATAATGTATGTGTATATATATATTTATATCATCATAACCATTTTTAACATCTGCCTGCCATGCTGGCATTGGTTGGAAGGTATATATATATATATATACATATATATATATATATATATATATATATATATATATATATATTTGCAATCTATGTTTCATAGTTAATGTATACTCACTGTTAATAGGTCAGTTACTGCAGTATCTGTCCTGAAATAACATCTGTTATAGACTTGTGTTTTTAAAACAATAAATGTCAAAACGAGACAAAAATTTCATCTCAGGAGTGGCCAAAAAGGAATCAAAATGCATTGGTACTCAAACACAAACACATGCACATGCATGCACACACACACACACATATACATGCACATGCATACAGACACACACATATACATTCATGCACACACACGCATATACATGCACATGCATACAGACACACACATGTAATATGATCAAAAATGAGTTTAGGAAATGGCCAGCGAAATGTATCTGAACCACATAGACAAATGCAAATATATCAAATACCAGACAGCATAAATTCTTGATTTATTAAAATTATCTCCACCATGGATCATAATAACCATAAGTCAATTAAGACTAATGTCCACTTGAGAAGGGTAGATAATCTTGATAATCAAAGTTCTGCACAGTTGAAATGCAATTAAAGGACAGGCTTATTGTTTGGATGATAAGAGGGCATTCGTGGACACATGTTTCTGCCTCAATAGCCATCATCAGTGCAACAATTGTCTGACCTTATCTCCAGTAACCAAAAGACTTAGACTTATACAAAAAAGAGTAGAACACATTTATGGCCTAGGTAATCTGTATACTATAAGCAAAAATGAACTAAGAGAAATAACTCAGAGTGGGAATAGATAAACACATATGTGTATGTGTGTGTGTGTGTGTGTGTGTGTGTGTGTGTGTGTGTGAAGGTACATGGCTCAGTGGTTTGAGCATTGGGCTCACGATCATAAGGTAATGAGTTCGATTTCTGGATCAGGCTGTGTATTGTGTTCTTGAGCAAAACACTTTATTTCACATTGTTCCAGTTACCTCTGCTGTAGAAATCAGTTGCAATGTCACTGGTGCCAAGCTTTATTGGCCTTTGCCTTTCTCTTGAATAACGTTGGTGGTGTGGAGAAGGGAGGCTGGTATGTATGGGCGACTGGTAATCTTCCATAGACAACACTGCCCAGACTTGTGCCTCAGAGGGGAACACTCTAGGTGCATTCCATGTCTTTCAAATGACACCACCCTGCTAAGCTAGGTGAGCAGGCCAACATTCCCCCTGATCGGAAGATTATTCTGTTACAAGGTTATCCATCTACATCTGAGTAGACTGGAGCAAAGGGAAATGGAGTGTCATTCTCAAGAATACAATGAACCACCCAGACTGGGAATTGAAACCATGATCTAGCGATCGTGTGTGCAATACTCTAACAACAGGTCCACATACCTTCACACACACACACACACACACACACATGTATATAAGGTCTGAGATGATTGGGGGTTTGCTATGTTTGAGAAGATCTATTTTAGCTAAAATGGAGTTCATAGGTGCATATTGGTTATACCTACCATCTCTGAAGAGCACATGCTATTACTTAACTATGCTGTTAACTAATATCCGGTTATTTAATACCCAGTGTGAAACTGATTGTTAAAATTAGCTGAAATGGTCGAATGATACTGCATATTCCAATCTATATATATATATATATATATATATATATACTGATGACCTTGCTCTTATAACTGAGTCCAGTTATGGAAACAAAGTCTAGAGTCAAAGGGCCTTAGAGTTAACCTAGCAAAAAGCAAAGTCTTAGTAAGTACAAAGGCAGACAAATCACAAATCTCTTCAGGTATACAGCCCTGCTGAATCTGTAGAAAAGTTGTAGGTAGAAACTCCATAAGATGCACTCAGTATAAGTTTTAGACACATAGAAGGTGCAGCAACATCAGAGGAAGGTTAACAGGGAAACTAATTTTTGTATGCAGAAGATGCACAGATACAATAAACACTGAAAATGGGCAGAAAATAGACTCCATCAACTGCCAGAGGGACAAGTAGACAAGTAGATAACTTCCATTATTTAGGTGACCAAGTTAGTAGTAGAAGTGGATACTCCAAGAGTGTAGCTGTGAGAATAAGATTAGGCTGGGCAAAGTTCAGAGAGCTCCTACCCCTGCTGGCAACAAAGGGCCTCTTTCTCATCAAGCCAAGCAAAATTGCTGTCATGGCAGATACCGGTGTCATGCAAATTGACACCTGTGGTAGTGGAACATAATAGCACCTTGATGTTACACAAATGGCACATAAAAGCACTTGTTACATTCACAGAGTGGTTGGCATTAGAAAGGGCATTCAGCTATAGAAAACCATGCCAAATCAGACTGCAGTCTGATGCAGTCTTCCAGCATGCAAGCCTGGTGAAACCGTCCAGTCCATGTAGGCATAGACAACGGACGTTAAATGATGATGATGATGATGATGATATGTATCATCAAATGTAAAAAGCAACCCAAATTGCTGAAAAAATTTTTGACAAATGTTAAGCTTCACATAATAACCACGAAACCAATGGTTAAAAAATGTGGAGATCCAAACTGTGGAACATGCCCCAACCAACTGGAAGGCTCAGAATTCCAATTCAAGCAAGAAGAGAGGTTCACAATTAAAACCAACTATAACTTTCTCAGGTTGAGGATATAACTATATAGGACAGACAAGTATGGAACTGAATCTTTTTGATTTGGCGGGTGCCACTTTTTATTTGTTTTATTTAGTGTGTTTTCTACCGAAACACTTTCAAACTTCGTATACTTGTATATTTTGTGTTATAGAACAGATAAAAATTTTTCTATTCAAAGTTATTTCATGTAAAAAATTGTCGTATTTCGGTAATTTCAACCAATCACTGACGAGGTGAAAACAATTACTGCTGTGAATCATCAACAAAGCGTTGTGCGGTGTAATGGGATCTTTTCCCTTGAATAAAATTAGTGCCGTTGTTTGTAAACAACAACTATCAGCGGTAATGTTATTTATGACATCGTCCGTGCGTTTGTACTGGTTTTAGCTTTAGGGTTTTAGGGTTAGGGTTAGGGTTAGGGTTATGAGTATTTTTGCCAATGCTCATAACCCTAACCCTAACCCTAAAACCTTAACCCTAACCCTAACTCTAAAACCCTAAAGCTAAAACCAGTACAAACGCACGAACGATGTCATAAATAACATTACCACCGATAGTTGTTGTTGACAAACAACAGCACTAATTTTATTCAAGGGAAAAGATCCTATTACACTGCACAACGCTTTGTTGACGATTCACAGCAGTAATTGTTTTCACCTCAATAGACGTCAGTGATTGGTTGAAATTACCGAAATACGACAATTTTAACACGAAATAACTTTAAAAAGATAAAACTTTCTCAATAACACTAAGAGTAAAAGATGTTTTATATGACACATTCTACCAGTGTCCGAAGTTTGAAAGTGTTTCGTTTAGAAAACAAGTGGCGCCCGCCAAATCAGAAAGATCCATGGAACTTAGAGTCACACTACATAAGGAATAGATCTGTTTCTCAAAGTACAGACAGGTACCCTTGAGTAAACACATAGAAAGATGTGCAGGGAATCTCAAACTAAATTTCAGTTTTCCCCATCTACCAGTGTAAAGAAGCAATTTCTGTACAAGAACGTTTAAATAAATAAAATTTATTTATAAAAAAAAAAAAACAGAACACACCTAAATATGAACATATAACCAACTTAGGTGTCAGTATATACTTTAATTCATAATTACATATCCATCACTGTACATATTTCATCTCACTACTTTAATTTATGAGTTTTTGTATGTTTATTTATCTCACTCCAAAAAAGAGCAATTACCTCCCCTGTCCCAAGTAACAACTATCACCAATTACCACTCCTTCGATTTTTCTACTAGCTGATTCATCTACAAACTTTCATACAAGAACATGGACTAAAGTCCTCCTAAGAAAATACGAAATTACAATAATTTCAATGTCATGATTAGCAAAAGCGAAACTGGTTGACAACCACAACACTCTTTCATTGAAAATATATTAAAACTATGTAAACTGCATGCATTTTCCTTCTTTTATTATATATGTATATGTATATATATATATATATATATATATATATATATATATATATATATATATAATCACAGTAGCTTCTAAGTCACTGTGCCAAGAAAGGCTGTATATGGTCACTTGAGAAGCTAAAAATAGATGCCAAATCCTTTTCAACACATATATCACCATCTTAGGATATCAAACTGAATAAAAAGTAAGCAATGTTTTGAATCATAAAATTCATCGCAATATATTTCAATAATGCGGAAATTTTGTTCAACCAAGTAAGTACATTATAATCAACACATTTTTACCAACGAGTTACAAGTTTGTTTATTCCAGTAACATAAAAATCTGGAGCTGATGAATTCTTTGAATACATTTTTAGCATGGGTTTGGTTTTTGAACTCCTTCTTGCGTGGGAAACCATCAAGATACTTGAAAGAATGGCAGTTGGTAGGAGAAAGATCTGGGGAATAAGTTGGGTGGGGAAGAACTTCATAGCCAAGTTTCTTCAACTTCTGGATCATCATTGGTGAAACATGTAGTAGAGCATTGGTGAAACATGTAGTAGAGCATTGGTGAAACATGTAGTAGAGCATTGGTGAAACATGTAGTAGAGCATTGATGAAACGTGTAGTAGTGCATTGGTGAAACGTGTAGTAGAGCATTGTCTTCTGTTGATGGGATGGAAGAGTAACAGTTTTTCATTTATTTTGGCAATTTCATGGCAATATGTTTCAGTAGTAATAGTTTTTCTGGGTTTTATGAAGTTATTGTAGATGAGTCCAGTAGTACACCACCAAACATTCACCATGACCTTCTTTTTGAAGAACTCAGGTTTAGGGAAGGTTTTCAGTGCTTCATTTTGGTCCAACCACTGCAGAGAACATTTTTTATTATTGTACAGAATCCACTTTTCTTCGCAATATGCTCGAGAAATGGATCAGTCTTGTTACGGAGAAGTGATGAACAAATTTCATATCTGCGCATTTTCTGATTTTCATTCAAATTGTGTGGTACCCATTTGTCTAGATTTTTTTTATTTTTCCAATCGCATGCAAATGGTTGCAGTCAATTTTCTGGCTAGCTTGAAGTTCTTTTGCCAGTTCTCAAGCAGTTTTATGTGGTTGTTTCTTAATAACTGTCATCAATGACAGATGGGCATCTACTGTGCTCACAATCTTCAAGGCTGAAGTCTCCACTGTGAAATCATTTCGATCATTTTCGAGCTGATCACTCATTGGTCATTTCCTCACCAAACATTTTGTTGATATTGCAAGCTGTTTCAGCTGCTTTATGCCCTTTCTTGAAGTTGAATAGCAAAATTGCTTGAATATCACGATTTGACAGTTATATTTCAGATGATTGTAACAACGGTAAAAAAATATCAATGTTAATTCATTGATGCATTTGGACAAGTCTAAGTCTGTATTATCAGACAATTGCAAAAAATGTTTAAAAAGAATTCAAAACTCTGCAAAAATCTTGTACAAATTCATCATGGTTCAAAACATTGCTTATTTTTTACTCAACCTTATATAAACATGCCACATTCAATAATGTAGTCAAGATATCCCAAATGGTGTGATGATCAAGGCTGGAACAAATTTCTAGGTAGGTTTTACTCAATCATGGTTAGCCTAGGATTAAACAAAAATGATTTAAATTAATGACAGAAATTAAAAGACTAGGTTACCCACCATTTAATTGAGATAAACGAGGGGTTGTTGAATGAAGCAGAGATGTTGGCAGTGTTGAAGTTTGTGTTATTGTTGGTGTGGAAAGCTTGTCACTTGTAATTTTTTTTGTCTTAATGTGTTGGAAAGCTAATTATTTGTAATAATTTTTGTGTTCAAATATCTTAATAACAATATACTCACCACAGTCGGCTTCATCCTGACCATTCTCACAATCAGTATGGCCATCACATACTTTGCTTCTATCCAGACATCTTCCTTTATGTCGGCCCCTCAGGCCACAGTTAAATGAATCTAAACAGGACAAACTCAATTATCAAATCATATACCCTTTTTTTAGAAATGTCAAGGTTTCATTTAGCTTATATATGTATACTATAATTCTAGGTTTACCACAGTTCATTCACACAGACTGATTCACTGATGGTGACATGGCTGATGGGTGACTTTAGACGCTTCAGACAGTGCCTGGCAATCAAGCTGAAACCAATTTCTGGCTCCCTTATTGGTCAACTAGACGCACTTGCCATAGAGTTGCTCTCTGATCACTATCTATATTGGTAGGGGAGAACAAGGGGCACTGTGACCAGCCTCCCCAGGGAACTCAAGAAGAGAATTATTATAGAACTGAAACAATTCAATGACAAGTAGAGGAACATTGTTCTCTCTATGTATTACACCACTTTCATCAATGGTCAATCTACTCATCATTCATATATAGTAAGCTATTGGAACTGATTCTGATAACCTAAACTTGCAGTTATTTTCACATGGAGACATTAATTCTGAGTCTGATTACCCACAGCTCAGATTGTCCAACACCCTGAAGAAATATATTTACTGGAAAGACTGTAAAAATCTTTCATCGTCAGATAAAAGACATTAAATCAAACATCTAAATAACTCAAAACAGCTCCAGGCCTTGAATTTCTTCTACTTACACACAAACATTTAGTACTTAAAAATTTAAACTGGCCATAGCCAACTCAGGTATTCCATCTGTTATATGTTCAAACTGGCCATATTAGGCTTCTCACATCTCCCTACAATGTCATTCTAAAAATAAGCAATTGTATCATCAAAATCTTAAAGCCATGAAATAATGCATGATTAGTTCAAAGCAATGTGAATAAATAAGCATTACATTTGACATAATAATCTGGATGCTAAAAGGTTAATGTGTTATGAATACACTCAATCAACCTCCTGAGTTAGCAGCTAGAGCAGTTGCCTCCAACATTAATGTCACAAGTATTCAAGAACATTGATTCCTTCGTGATGAGTTAGATCTCAAATATCATGATATTAGTAATGCTTAGAATCTACTGTGTACCTCTGCAGGAAAAAAAACTATTGTTGTATCAGTTAGTGGAGTAGGTATACTTCTTAATCTACAAACATCCAAGTCTTTAAGTAGTTTGAAAAGATTTTCCTAAGTAGATAATTGTTACTTTCAATAGGAATCCTTGTACTGCTGAGATCTCCTGCTATAGTCAAACTAATATTTGTGACAAAAAAGTTGTACATATGTCTTGGAAGTTCTCATTCACTTGATAAATATCAAAGTATCATAGGCAAAAATATAAAGTATAAATTGGATGTAATGGAAATCACAAATATGAATTTCAAAAATCCACTAAAAGACCATTACAATTGACAGAGTAATTAGAATGCAAAAGGGCTAAATATTTACTTTTGTCTTTGATGACAGGTCTGCTGGTTCAAGGCTAACTTGGCGCTATACATTATCATCATCATTAATGACTCCTATTATTATTACTACTACTACTAATACTACTACTACAAAAAGAAACAGAGTTAGTTATAGTATATAAATTCAAAATTCTGTACCAACCTTTTGGGCATGCTGGCATCTGGCAAACAAATGGTTCTGGTTTGTTACATTGATTTAAATACCACTTCCATTGTTTGTGTTTGTCTGAATATTTTAAGCTGCAACATTTTCCATCTTCTAGGCTGGGTTGGCTGTCTCCCCACAAACCAAATGCAACACTACTTTCAGATCCATCACTCCAAAATGCTTTGGTGATGTTTGTCACAGATTTCTGAGCATTTAGATATGTGTAACCTTAAAAATATATCAGCAGCAGAGTGAAACACAAAGATTAATATATATATATATATGTATATATATAGATAGATTTTGTTTTAAAATATATATATATATAAAGATGGTTTCTTTATGATACACTTGTAAAAAAATGTATTGCTAAAAGTGTGTATACCATATAATTATACATGTTTGTGTGTGCATATGTGTGTGTACATATATATGTGTGTGTAGAATGTAAACATTGAAGCATCTAGAAAGTTTTATGCAAATGAAGTATCTTGAATGCCATTCTAGTAATAAATGATAGCTCATAATGCATAGGGTAAAAATCGAATTTGAGAGGAAAAAAAAAGCCACCTGCAGAACTTGAACCAAACATTAAACTATTGCCCCTTTTTGAGTTTCTTCTAAATGCTTTAGCGTTACAAGTGAGAAAAAACCTTGCATCTGGCATTAAGAAGAATTCCTACAATGCAGAATATCATCATCATCATCATCATTGTCATCGTCATTATTGTCATCATTGTCATCACCATTATCATTCGATGTTCATGTTCCATGCTGGCATGGGTTGGACAGTTTGACAGAATGCAATGTGTCCAAGAACTGCATTGTGCTCCACTGTCTGCTTTGACATGGTTTCTGTGGATGGATGCACTTACCAATGTCAACCATTTTACAGCAGGTACTGAGTGTTTTTTTTTTTTTTTCATGCCAGTTGCGTTATTGAGGTCATTATGTAGCTTACAGGATTACGAACACTGGGGGAAGTGGGGTGGGAGTTAGTTACATGCTAAGTGACAAAGGGTGGCTAAACTGTGAGAAGTGGAGGTAGGGTTAGAACAGAGCCTTATAAAGGACCTGCATAGCTATTCACATTTAGTAGAAAGGGAAGAGAAGAAAGAGAAAATGATCAGTAGGAACCACAGAGCGATAACCCATTTCTAATTTCCACAAAATTTATTCCATCACAAGTGATTGTAGAATAGCCTATTAAATGACACAAAATTCTCTAAAATCCAAGTAATGGGCCAGTATTAAACTAGGGTCCAAGATGCCTGCTACTCACCATTGTTTTGTTCAGGAATACCAGAAGTTATTTTATATCCTAACATACAAGATTTGTTGCCAAAATAATATTATTAATCCCAAACTACTTTACAAAGGTTTCTTATCCTATGATTGAACAGTCTTAGTCATAGTTCTTCCCACTTCCCATAGAGCATCAGATGATGAGAGATATCCACCTAACATGGTTGAAAACCCTTTCAAGAACACTCTCTTCCAGCTAGGCCAACATTTACCAGGTCTCACCTCTTACATTTTTTTCTCTAGCTTCCACTTGAGAGGGACTCTCTCTGGACTCTTGTTGAACCATGCACAGTTCATGGCTAAGCATCTTCTGTCATCTCACAAGAATAGAATTTATACTGCATGGCACTATCCACAACTTTGTCATGCTTGGTCCACAATGTGGTCATACCAAGAAATTCCCAGTATGATCTCAAGGCAATGACTGCAGAAAATACTATCAGTTCCATTGATTATGATCAAAGTTATTCTAACTATGACCTTTCCATCTAATTATATATCAAGGGTTATATTATCTCATGAGTCTTTCCTTTTTATAAGATAATAAAGTGTGAATTGAGATATCTGCTTCTTCCAAGTTTTCAAAATTACTCATTGAACATCATTTAATGAAACAGAAACAATGATGTTGTGTTTGTTGTTGTTTAGCTCCAGTCCTTTTTAACAGAGATTTTGCTGCTATTTCTACCAGATTAAGCAACCATGTTGAAGCCTCACATTGGTTTGAGAGGTTAATATTTGAAAGTGTCAAAAGGCGATGAACTGGCAGAATCATTAGCATGGCAGGTGGAATGCTTAGTGACATTTCGTCCTTCTTTACATTCTGAGTTCAAATTCTGCTGAGGTCAACTTTGTCTTTCATCATTTCAAGGTTGACAAAATAGGTACCAGTTGAACATTGGGCTGATGCAATCAACTTAAGCCCTTCTATAAAATTGCTAGCCTTGTGCCAAAATTGAAAGCCAATATTAGAGAGAGTCGTTAGGATGTCAGTAGAAAGTGTTGGTAGAAAATGTCAGCAGCAGAGAATGTCTGTAGAAAGTGTTGATAGAGGTATTGGCTGAAAATGTCAGTGGAAAATGTTGGCAGAAAGAGTCACCAGAAGATGTCATCAGAATTCCAATCAATCATGTTAAGAAGCACAAAATGTTGCTGCTCAGCTTGCATGGACATGAATGGAGTTATGCAGAACTGAGAAGAAGATATCAGGTGGTAAGGGCTATAGTGAAATCTGTAGGACTGGTCAGGAAGAGAGGTGGTGGGTTTTGTATGGCAGTAGTGGTGGT